>NW_026511416.1:115000-325000 GCF_027579735.1 Bombina bombina | reverse complement strand
GATCGTCGGGGGTTAGTGTTAGGTTTTTTTAAGGGTTTATTGGGTGGGTTGTATTTTTAGCTAAGGGTTTTGGGCAATGTAAAAGAGATAAATGTCCTTTTAAGGGCAATGGTTAGCTTAGGTTTATTTAGATAGGATTTTATTTGGGGTATTTGGTTGTGTGGGCGGTGGGTTTTACTGTTGGGGGGTTGTTTGTATTAACAGTTAAAGGGACAGTCAACACCAGAATTTTAGTTGTTTAAGAAGATAGATAATCCCTTTACTACCCATTCCCCAGTGTAGAGAGAGAGGTGCAAACAGAGGAGTTAGTTAGGTCGCGTTGTTGGTTGGGTAAGCTTGTACACATTTTGCATACATACATATACAAAATACACAACACATTTTTTTTTCTAACACCTCACACATTTTATTTCAATTTTACAGTGTGATAGGCTGAGTGTTTGGTTGTGATTGTGTGTGATTGAACTGGGAGTGAGTGTGAGTGTGTGTAGTGTGAGGATGGTAGGGAGAGGTATTGCGGAGGGGAGGAGGGGAGAGGAGTGGCAGGGAGAGGAGTATTGTAGTGGACAGGAGGAGCAGCGGGGTCCCCGTCAGGGAGTAAGTGGAGTGGGGAGAGGGAGAGCTTGAAGGGATGATGGGAGGGGAGATGCGCAAGATAGTGATGTCGCGAACATAAAAATTTGGGTTGGCGAACGCGAACTTCCACAAATGTTCGCGAACGGGCGAACCGGGCAAACCGCCATAGACTTCAATAGGCAGGCGAATTTTAAAACCCACAAGGACTCTTTCTGGCCACAATAGTGATGGAAAAGTTGTTTCAAATGGACTAACACCTGGACTGTGGCATGCCGGAGGGGGATCCATGGCAAAACTCCCATGGAAAATTACATAGTTGATGAGTCTGGTTTTAATCCATAAAGGGCATATATCACCTAACATTCCTAAATTGTTTGGAATAAAGTGCTTTAAAACATCAGGTATGATGTTGTATCGATCAGGTAGTGTAAGGGTTACGCCCGCTTCACAGTGACATACCAAACTCCCCGTTTAACACGTGTGAAGGAAACTGACTGCTATTATTTCACAGTCAAATTTCTAGTTTTTTTTTTAACCCCTTAACGACCGAGGACGTGCAGGGTACGTCCTCAAAAAAAAGGCGGTTAACGCCTGAGGACGTACCCTGCACGTCCTCGGTGTGGAAAGCAGCTGGAAGCGATCCTGCTCGCTTCCAGCTGCTTTCCGGTTATTGCAGTGATGCCTCGATATGGAGGCATCCTGCAATAACCTTTGGTAGCCATCCGATGCAGAGAGAGCCACTCTGTGGCCCTCTCTGCACCAGAGATCGGTGGCTTTCCTTGTTTGTGGGTGGGAGCAGACTAGGGAGGCGGGTGGCGGCCATCAATGGCCCTGGTCATATGGAGGGGGCGGGATCGTGGGCGGGGATGGCTGGGGGCGCGCACCGATGCACGCACGTGCACGGGGAGGGAGCGGGTGGGAACCTCTACACTACAGAAAAATCTGTAATAAAAAATGTTGAAAAAAGGGATAGTAAGTAAAAAAAAAAAAAGGATCAGTAAGGTGGTGGGGGTTTGTCTGTGGGGGGGGCGGGAAGCTACACTACAGAAAAAAAAAACTAACAAAAAAAGCCCTTTTTTTTGCAAACTGGGTACTGGCAGACAGCTGCCAGTACCCAAGATGGCCCCCAATAAGGCAGATGGGGAGGGTTAGAGAGCTGTTTTGGGGGGGGGGATCAGGGAGGTTGGGGGCTAAGGGGGAATTCTACACCACAGCATATGTAAATATGCTAAAAAAATTCTTTTAAAAAACTTTTATTTTAGTACTGGCAGACTTTCTGCCAGTACTTAAGATGGCGGGGACAATTGTGGGGTGGGGGAGGGAAGGGAGCTGTTTGGGAGGGATCAGGGGGTCTGATGTGTCAGGTGGGAGGCTGATCTCTACACTAAAGCTAAAATTAACCCTGCAAGCTCCCTACAAACTACCTAATTAACCCCTTCACTGCTAACCATAATACACGTGTGATGCGCAGCAGCATTTAGCGGCCTTCTAATTACCAGAAAGCAACGCCAAAGTCATATATGTTTGCTCTTTCTGAACAAAGGGGATCCCAGAGAAGCATTTACAACCATTTGTGCCATAATTGCACAAGCTGTTTGTAAATGATTTCAGTGAGAAACCTAAAATTGTGAAAAAAAAATTGTTTTTTAATTTGATCGTATTTGGCAGTGAAATGGTGGCATGAAATATACCAAAATGGGCCTATATCAATAATTGGGGTTGTCTACTACCCTACACTAAAGCTAAAATTACCCCAAAAAGCTCCCTACATGCTCCCTAATTAACCCCTTCACTGCTGGGCATAATACACGTGTGGTGCACAGTGGCATTTAGCGGCCTTCTAATTACCAAAAAGCAATGCCAAAACTATATATGTCTGCTATTTCTGAACAAAGGGGATCCCAGAGAAGAATTTACAACCATTTATGCCATAATTGCACAAGCTGTTTGTAAATAATTTCAGTGAGAAACCAAAAGTTTGTGAAAAAATTTGTGAAAAAGTGAACAATTTTTTGTATTTGATCGCATTTGGCGGTGAAATGGTGACATGAAATATACCAAAATTGGCCTAGATCAATACTTTGGGATGTCTTCTAAAAAAAAATATATACATGTCAATGGATATTCCAGGATTCCTGAAAGATATTAGTGTTCCAATGTAACTAGCGCTAATTTTGAAAAAAAGTGGTTTGGAAATAGCAAAGTGCTGCTTGTATTTATGGCCCTATAACTTGCAAAAAAAGCATAGAACATGTAAACATTGGGTGTTTCTGAACTCAGAACAAAATTTAGAAACTATTTAGCATGTTTTTTTTTTTTGGTGGTTGTAGATGTGTAACAGATTTTGGGGGTCAAAGTTAAAAAAAGTGTGTTTTTTTCCATTTTTTCCTCATATTTTATAAAAAATTTTATAGTAAATTATAAGATATGATGAAAATAATGGTATCTTTAGAAAGTCCATTTAATGGCGAGAAAAACGGTATATAATATGTGTGGGTACAGTAAATGAGTAAGAGGAAAATTACAGCTAAACACACAAACACAGCAAAAATGTAAAAATAGCCTTGGTCCCAAACGGACAGAAAATGGAAAAGTGCTGTGGTCATTAAGGGGTTAATGTACACTACTGTTACACCAGATATGAGTTGCACTGGTGTGACACTGTGCCCTGGCAGGCACTGAAACGCACACGTGTGAAGGAAACTGACTGCTATTATTTCACAGTCAAAAAAGTGTTGTTTTTTTTAAATGTACACTACTGTTACAACAGATATGAGTGGTGGCACTGGGCAAGTGGGCACAGTATACGCTGTGAGCCTGACACACGCTGGCAGGCAGGCAACTGCAATTAGATTGCACAGGAAAAAAAAAAAAGCAGACTGATGTTCTAGCCCTAAAAAGGGCTTTTCGGGGTGCTGTCCTTACAGCAGAGATCAGATGAGTCCTTCAGGACTGTAGTGGACACTGAATACACTAGCCTAGCTATCAATTTCCCTATTAAATCAGCAGCAGCTACACTGTCCCTCCTCTCACTAAGAATGCAGCTTCCGAATTAATCTAAAATGAATGCTGTCCAGGAGGTGGGAGGGTATGGGTGGGAGGGTCTGCTGCTGATTGACTGGAATGTGCCTGCTGACTGTGAGGTACAAGGTCACAGTTTACTCAATGATGATGAATAGGGGGCGGACCGAACATCGCATATGTTCGCCTGCCGCGGCGAACGCAAACAAGCGATGTTCGCCGGAAACTATTCGCCGGCGAACTATTCGTGACATCACTAGCGCAAGAGCCCCACAGACCAGGCACATCAAGGAGAGGGACAGAGGGTGCACATGGGGACAGAAGGGGGAGGAGGGAGAAGATAGCGAGAAACCCACACCAGGGACATCGCAGGGAGGAAGCCAGGTGTCCACAGAGGATGAGAGGATGAGATGTCCTAATTTCTCATTCTCTGAGAATGTTGCCCTAGTCCAGGCCATCATGGACAATCACAGTGCCCTCTTTGGCCAGGAGAAGGGCAAAGGTGTTGCAAGAAGGCGGAAACAGCATGGTTGGCAGTAGAGGATGCCGTCAACAGTGTGGCCCCGCAGAGGAGGACTGTTGAGGGCCTTAAAAAAAGATGGAATGACTGTAAGAGGTGGGTGAAAGAGAAGATGGGGCAAGAAGCCATGCACCAGAGGGGAACAGGCGGTGGTCCAGCCTTGGAAGCAGAATAAAACACCTGGCAGGAGATGATACACAGGTCCCTGAGTATCACAGCAGTCCGTGGACTTCCAGGGTCTCGTGACTCAGGGGTTGCAACCACAGCACCTCATGCTGGTGAGTAACATCACACACACCAGTATGATATGTATTTGAGATATAACATCCTTTAATGTCACACATTCATGTACACAATGAGGAGCATGGTATTTGGCCTACTAACAAAAACATCTACAATTATATTTGACATTAATGCTACTTAACACAATGCAATTCATGATATGAGGTGGAATAGTGCAATACTAACATGTCTCAGAGTAACACAGGCCACAAGCCACATGTAGAGTTTTCAGTAAATGGACACTATAGCCATCACAATACTTTTAGCTCAGAAAGCAGGTTCTGTGCCTACATCAGGCTAAATTAAATTGTGTGACCGTAGTGTCACTTAAAGAACACATTTTTTCCATCATTGACATGTACACATAACTATTGTATGAAACACATACCTGTATACTGTGCAGATTAAAATCCCTCATATCACAAATCACATTATGCACATGCATGTTATAGAGTTTGACATGAGAATGAGTATAGGCCCTAGCATGTATCAATGTACATTGTATGCCCACATGGACATATATATGACTGTACTAATCCCTCTCATCATTTGACTCCTCCACAGAACCTCCTGTCACCAGGCTGCAAACAGGCATGCCGCCACCTCCACCACCACCACCAGTCACAGGCATGCAGCCACCTCCACCACCACCACCAGTCACAGGCATGCGGCCACCTCCACCACCACCACCAGTCTACAGGCAACCACGTGAACATTATGCTCACAGGCATGAGCAGGGTTGGGTGGCTTCTGTTGAGGACCCGGAAGTGATGCCACCACCATTGCCAGGCTGAGTGGTCACAATGGGACTACCAATCCACCCTGAAAGCTCCACCATCCTCTTCCCTTGGGAGAGCTCCACCATCCTCTTCCCTTGGGAGAGCTCCACCATCCTCTTCCCTTGGGTGAGCTCCACCATCTGCAGATGAGCATATAGCTGAAGATGTCCCACAAGCACCAGCAGATGAAGATGTTCCACAGGCACATGCAGATGCAGCTGAAGTAGTTCCTCAAGCACCAGCAGATGAAGATGTTCCACAAGCACATGCAGATGCAGCTGAAGTAGTTCCTCAAGCAACATCAGATGCAGCTGAAGTAGTTCCTCAAGCACCAGCAGATGCAGCTGAACATGCACCTCAAGCACCTAGAAGCCCTGCTGCTCAAGAGCCTGTGGATGCATTGTATTCTCCCCTGGGTGAGGAATACATTGCACTGCAGAGGAGGCTCATAACAAGCTGCGAGAGCAGACAAAGAGGCCAAGAGAGGTTTCACAAGAGCCAAGATAGGTTACACAGGAGCCAAGAGATGTTACTCAAGCGTAGCATAGAACTGCAGAGGGACATGACAGCATCATTAAATGGAATTGTTCGAAACCAGTCGCAGATGATGCGAGTTATGTCTGATATGCAGATGGACAATAGATGGCGGGAACAAAATCAACTCTTGGGTGTGTTGGTTGAGCACTTTACACACCAGCAGGACAGTGCTTCCAGCCTATCATCTGTGGCCAGCACTCCAGCAGAATCATCTGAATCTTCCCAAACCAGGAGAACAAGGAAATCCACTCCAGTCACCTCAGCCCCCTCATCCAAGAAGCCTAAAAAGAAATAAATATTCTTATTGTTCACCATAAATCTTGTCCTCTGTTATTTACCATATAATTGTCATCCACATCCATGTAAGGGGTGTTTTAGTGCACTAATATTGTTTAAACATATAATAAGGCCTGTGTGGAAATGGGCCCAAAAAGGTAATATTATCATGTTTAAGACATATTCATGTTCTATAAACCACATCACATAGTTGTGTATGAAGGGTACATATAGTAATATTCACTTATAAGATGTAAATCAAGGTTTCTCACATCCAATAGAAATTGACACATGGGCAGGGATAGGCATGACGCAAGGCTGTGGTGGACATTTTCTAAAGTAAAGACCTTTAGTGAAGGACACCTTGCCTATCCCTGCACATGGGTATATATATCTAAATAATAATGTATTTACAGAAGGTGTGAACATAAGGTATAAACATCTATTTTGATTCTTCTTAATGATAGTCAATGAATCATAGTGACCTAAACATGAATTAAACTAATGAAATATTTTCAGTAATTAGGGTGGTTAAGGGAAGGGGGTGGGATGTAAACGTTTCACTTACATGCAGTGGAAATCCACAGTATGTAATTCGATGACCAGCTGCAGCAGGGGCAGCACCATGACCAGGGACCTCAGCAGCAACTATAGAATCAGCATGTATAGACGGAACAACAGGGGCTTGTAGGGCTTCCAGCACCCCTTGTGCCCCATGATGCTGCCTCTCTATGGAAAGCAGGGGAAACATGGTGGCTAATGAGGATGTGCATTGGCGGGTTTTTTAGGCTTCCTGTTGAGAGGTTGTGCTGTTTGTGATTGGTTTGACACAATTGACACACTTTCAGGGGAAGGAATAATAAATGATTGGAAGAGGTTTAACTGTTTGAGATCCAAGCTGCTGATATGTATGTTGTTGAGCATGCATTTGTTAGGCCTTCAGAGAGTTACGTTGGTTTTTTACTCAATGCAAGGGTTGCTGCGCCTGCAATTTGTGGCGTGATGAGAATGAAGTAGATTTTCTTTTTTGGATACCAAACTGCTTGTCTTTTGTATGTCAGTCTATGGGTAAAAAAACTACGGCCGAAGGGTGAAATATACGAGCGTAACTTCTATGTTACGCCGTATATAGGATACCAAACTAGCGCAAAATCTGGCGTCGCAGGCGTCGCTGCATATCGGATCAGGCCCCACATATATATATTTAAAATGTTGCATAATATGTCAAGTTTGTGTGAGTTTATGATCAAAGAAAGACACTGCAACACTAAACGGGAGACTTTACCAAGACTGAAATTATAACAACAAAATCCTCTGATTAGTGAAAGTGTGAAGACTGATATAATATGGTGATACAATGTGGTAATTTTGAGATACTTATGTCTACATTGCTAGAAAATGAAATAAGATGACAGTTATTCTTTAGCTACTTGAATCCCAAAAATATAATCAGCGTTCTAGTATTGTGTATGGAAAATATACAATGTAAGGATTAAGAAGAATTTACAGCTGTACAAAGAAAAAACATGACAATCACTTGTAAAGCCTATTGATATCACTCTGTCATCTTTTATACTCATTTGTTATAACTGCTTAAATGTAATAATACGACAGGGCAAAATTATAATAAGATTAATGTTTTAAATTAAAGGTTTGTATCTTTAAAATTCTATGCTTTGACAATTGACATTTTCTTCTGTTATCTGTTAGAATTTTCACCTAATTGTCATTGTTATGTGTCTGAAATTTTTATAGCGAAACTAACGTACAAATGAGACCATCTGATTTCTTACTGGGCAGGTGCAAGAGATTATCCCTGCTCGCTGGCTATAATTTATTATGTTTACACCACAGCGAATACACATCACACAGTAAATTGCATTCTGTCTATGGGGCCTAACCCATTCTAGGAAGAGTCTTGAATCGTTTCTTACATCTTTAAAGGAACATAAAGGTCAAAATTGTGTAAGTGTTCATTTCAAGTTTAAATAGAAGCATTTCTGCAATATGTTTCTATTATCAAAAATGCTTCTAGTAATAGTTATTACTATCTCTGTGACATACGCACATATGCTGCAAGTTCCCTGTGCACCAGCATTCATACATCATGCCCACTCAGAGAATGGCTTATACTAGTATGCTGCTACAATACACCAATGCCAGCCCTCATATGAAGTTGCGGTGTTTGAATACTGGTGGAAGGGGAACTTTCAGCATACGTGTGTCTGCCACTGGAATAGTAATAATTTAAATTAGTAGCATTTTTGCTATTGGGATTATATTACAAAAGGCTTCTGTTTAAAAATTAAAAGCAACCACACATTTAGTTATTTACCATTATGTCCATTAAAACATGTTAATAAATGGGGTTATAGAGCAGTCTTTGCACTGTGTATACCAATTCTTTGAATTGAGAAAAATTTGCAGCTGTATTCTAATGCATCAGAATTTTTTTTTTACCCGTTTTGCATTATTTTTAGATGCATATTTAACCTATCTATATCAACAGAGTTAAATTCAAAACTCTAATCCTGACCTACAAAGCCCTCACCATTGCTGCCCCACCTTACCTGTCCTCACTCATCAACAAATATACTCCAGCCCGCCCCCTAAGATCCAACAATGACCTGCTCCTTGGGTCCTCTACCATCACCTCCTCTCATGCTAGATTACAGGACTCTCTTGTGGCACCAACCCTCTGGAACACACTTCCTCGAGCTGTCAGACTTTCCCCTAACCTCTCCTCCTTTAAACGTTCCCTAAAGACCTTTTTGTTCAAGGAAGCTTATCACCCGACTCAGTAACAAATGAATTTCACTTACCTAACAGTTGCCCTCTTCTATCTTCTCACTAATATCATTCTCACCTTTGCAGTCCCCACCTCCTTTTCCTCATCCTCCTACCCATCTAGATTGTAAGTTCCCACGGGAACAGGGCCCTCAATTACCCCTGTATTTGTCTGTAAAATGTCTTTTATTGTATTGTTTCTCCGTTGTACTTTTATCTTTGTACCCATGGGCAGCACTGTGGAATCTGTTGGCATTTTATAAATAAAGAATAATAATATTGTAATAAAGTAGTTAAACTATAGCTAAAATCGCATTCTTAGAGGGTGTTCTCACCATTAACATCTATAGCTGTGTCATGTACCTAATACATGATATCTCTCACATCTATAGAGAACCATTAGTACAATCATTACAACCACAACACTTCTGAAATGAACGGTTTATATGTAATGGTTTGTGATTTGTAAAATGAAAGGTTTCTTGAGGAGCTGGGCATGGGCACTGGGTGTGGTCAAGATTTTTTATTTAGACTAATGTCAAGCATGCTGAATTCCTAAAGACTTAATGCATCTCACGGTTGTGTCTCGCAATCTCAAAGCTGACAAGGTTGTCTAGTTTTAATTTTCCTTTTATTCATCTTTAATTGTTTTAAAGTTTTCTTTGTTTTCATATGTTAACATGGGCTGTCTTATAGAGTAGTATTTTATTTTACTTGTTTTTATTAGTTTGTTCTGTAATGTTAAAAAAGCATTTTGACCCTACTCTACAGAAAATACATTTTAAATGGAGGGGGAGGGATGAAATGCTACTCTAGAGAAACAAAGGAAATCAGAGGGGGTACGCCTTACAAAACGATTGTGGTATTTTATGGTTGGTTTACTCCTTGATAAGACCTGATTTGTGATACAGTTCTATGTCAAAGTGCACAGAAACTAAAATCTAAGCTCTGTTTGTTTTTCCAGTCTGTTTCATTTTCAAGTCATCAATAATAAAGGGACATTAAAATCAAAATCAAAATTACAAGATTCAATCAATACATACAATTTTAAGAGACTTAACAATTATTTTTAGATTATTAAATATACTTTATCATTGCACCAGCAGTTCTTGTGAACTGTTGGTGCAATGCCACCCCCTGCAGATTCTCAGCCAATCGGGGGTGTCAATCAATCCGATCGTATTTGATTGGGTTGATTTCTGTCTGCCACCTCAGAGCAGGCGGACAAGTTATGGAGCAGCGGTCTTTACAAACAAGGGGCCTCACGCTCCATACAGAGCTTGGTAAATATGCCTTTTGGGGTTTGATTATGGACCAGAAAAAATAATTATTTTTAAAACTTTTTTTGCAATCTTTTATTATTTGATCATTTATATAAGTTATATCATTTCAATGCATATATACAAACAATGTTATGGGGCCAATTTAATAAGCCGCAAATCTGGCCATGTCGCACTGTTTTCGTGGGAGCCTTCAGGGTCACCAGACACAGGAATTAAGAAGAACTGTATCCACCGACAGCAATCAACGCTATCCTATACGATCGGGCTTATTGACACCCCCTGCTAGCGCCAATTGGCCGCGAATCTGCAGGGGTGGCATTGCACAAGCAGTTCACCAGAACTGCTTTTGCAATTCCGTATGCCCCTATGTGATAAATATTCAGAACTAACAATCTTCTATGCAATGTCAAATAAAAAATAAAATAAAACATGGTGTCTGTCACTAGAATTTCATTTATCCCAATAATTTTTTTGAGAGTTATCATTACAGTTTTCTTATAATATAGTTTAAAAAGCATCTGTTTGTTATTATCAGTTTTGACAAATTGTATTCAGTAGCTCCAAATCAGAGCAGCACTCTATAAAATAACTTCAGCTATCTATGTAACCTTATCTCTTTTAATATAGTAATAGAATGTCCCCATAAAGAAAATGCATTAAACAAACCGTAAAGTGTCTGCTTTCTTAAACAAGTCAAAACAAGTCATTAAATAATAGGAATGCACAGAAATAAAGTAAAAGAATTTAATGATGAGATTTTTGAGTAGAAACCCTAGCAATAATGATAAAAAGTTATAAATAGGTGGACAATTAAATGCTACCCTTGAATAGAAAGCTATTTAGAAATAGACCTCAAAACCTTATGGCTTTGTTTGGCTTGGTTGATTTTCTGATAGAGACAGCATAATTGTTACTGTTCTGGAGAAGCTGAATACGTTTTAAAATAACTAGCACTTTCAAAGTTGTTCTGTAGGGCTTAAAAGCAAGAATATGTTGCTTTGATACAAATTATTTGACAGTTGGATAAGAGACATCTCTCTCATTTCTCCATAGGAAGATTTGTTGACAGAAAATTGTTTACTTGATGATTAGTTTTCTTGAGAATTGGTTAAGAAAGGAGAGAAGATTTATATTTAAAAAAAAATCTGTTGAGTAGACCAGACATGAAAACCTTTGTTGGCTATTTCTTTGTTGTTTCCACATGCACTGTGAGATAAAGATATTATGTCCTGCATGCATGAAACTTTCTATTTCTAATCAAAACTTCTTTTGCTTTTACCAACAAAATTATATATATATCTATCTATATATATCTATATATATCTATATATATATATATATATATATATATATATATATATATCTATATATATATATATATATATATATATATATATATATATATATATATATAAATACAAACAAGAAAGAAGGGGCAGGGCTATAAGGAGAATCTCCTCATACACCTGCTCCAACAGATTACCCTAAACAGGCACAATACCATTTAGAATTTAAATATATAAATTAGAAAAATCTCCACCCTATATTGCAGGAAAATATTTCATTTAATGACAATAAAAGAAAATATGACAGCAAACAGTGTCAAAATAAATCTAAATAAGCCACTATTGCAATGTAATAATTCATACAGTAAAAAGAATACAGGAATAAATTAAAAATTTGAATGTACAGCTAGAAAAATGGAAAGATGATGAACAATACATTAAACTTATGGGGGTAGCAAAACTTCAGGTAAGAAAGATACAAGATGCTATCAAATTTAGGAAAAAACGTAAGTACCAACGTGACTGGAATGACTACCAGGATAATAAGGTTTATGACTATACACAAATTTATACAAGTAGTACTGACTCAGACACTTCTGATAGAGGAGGTAGAAGGAATAACTATAGAAGAAGTCGTAGAGGGCGTTTTTTAGAGAAATCGGCCCCACAAAAGCAAAGAGGATACTCAGACCCAGGACAAAAATCGATATCCCCTAAGGAATCAGAAGAAGGACAAAAACTAGATAAAATAAATTACGTCAAAGTGGTAAACTTGTCGCGTAAGGAAATTTCTGATATACAACTTAAGGTGCTTGAACGAGGGTTGACTTTTGCCCTCACTAACTCATGCGACAAGTTTACAACAGTAAAAGATGTTCATTTATTTGCCCGAAAGGTAATCTTAAGGAAATTACATCAGGACAAAAAACAAGCTGCAATTTTAGATATGCATGACAGACTGCTACTGGAAAATTGGACTGAGAGTGAACCTAAGGAAGTGTCAGAGGAATCTGAACACATAGGTTTCAGTAATTTGGCTAAAAAATCTGAATTTATGCCATCTCTTTCAATGGTACCATCTGTACATAATTTTGTCAAACTAGTAGAGATGGATATATCTAAAATTAAAACTACCAGATCCAATGACAATCTGTCTAATGAAGAAAGGCTAGCAATCAGGGACCTCCAAAGCGACACATCAATAGTCATCAAGCCATCGGACAAGGGGGGTAATGTGGTCATTCTAGATACTCGGGACTATGTAATGGAATGCAAAAAACAACTTAATGACAAAACTCACTACAAATGTTTAAAACATAACCCTACTGAAGAGTATAAATCACAACTCCTTGAAATATTTAAAAAAGGAAAGGATGAGGGTCTTATAAACAAAAAAGAGTTTGATTACCTTAATAAGAAATTTTCCATCACGGCCACTTTTTATACCATCCCCAAAATACATAAGCAGACTATCCCTGTCCCTGGTAGACCAATAATTGCAGAGATAAACTCCCTAACTGAAAATATCTCCAACTATGTGGACTACTGCTTACGACCCTTTTTAAGTTCCCTTCCTTCCTATATTCAGGACACTCTTGATGTTCTTAAGAAACTGAATGGTGTCAATGTTAATAATGAAACAATCTTGATGACTATTGATGTGGAACAGCTCTATTCCTCTATACCACATGAAAAGGATATTAACCAAATTAAAAGATTCCTAGAGGAAAGAGGAACCAAATATAACAAACATACAGATTTTGTCCTAGAACTCCTTAGATTTATCTTAACACACAACTATTTTATCTTTCAGAGTAAATATTATGAACAAATTTTGGGCACAACAATGGGCACATGCTGTGCCCCAACCTATGCTTACTTTATCTTGGAGCCTGGGAAAGAGACACAGTCCTAGATGCTTCTAATCAAGATCTTAGCCATATTAGTTTATGGCTAAGATTTATAGATGATATTGTAATGTTCTGGGAAGGTTCTACCATGCAACTTCAAGAGTTTATACTGAGATTGAACAATAACGCGTTCAATTTAAAATTTACATTCTTCTGGAGTACCGATGAGATAGCATTTCTTGATCTAAAAATCAAAAAGTCGGGCCAAATTATTACCACTGAAACATTCAGAAAAAGCACTGCGGCAAACACCATATTACATGCAGATAGTCATCATTTACCACACTTACTTAAAAAATATCCCACAGGGTCAGTATTTGAGGCATCGACGAAATTGTACAAACTTGGAGAAATTTAAAGTTGAAGCTAAAACACTGGAGAATAGATTTAAAGAGAGGGGTTACCCATCTAAAAGACTTAAACAGGCATATTGTAGGGCCAGAGACAGTGACAGAGACGGTCTCCTATATAAACAAAAAAGATATCAAAGATGAGAACACAGTGAGATTTACAAGTACATTCAATGAACAATGGGGAACAATATTGTCCATTTTGAGAAAACATTGGCATGTACTAACCCTTGATAAATCCATTGAAAAAATAGTTGGATCTAGACCTAGCATGTCTGCTAAAAGAGCACTTAATCTAAGGGATTCCCTAGTTAGTAGCTTATTCAAAGATCAGGAAAAACACAACTGGTTAAAGAAATATAAAAATAAATATGGCAACTACTGATGCACAAAATGCTCTGTATGTGAAAATTTACTTAAGGGTGACACGTTCTGTGACATCTATGGTAATTCACATAAAATTAGAGGTCATATAGCGTGCAAAACTGAAGGGGTTATATATATGATCCAGTGTGACTGTCCGGCCTACTATATAGGGAAAACCTATCTTGAACATAGAGAGAGGATTAAAGAACACACGAGAGATATTAAAAATAAACTGATTAAAATCAGCAGTGTAGCGAGACACTTTTATTTCAACCATAATAGTGATGCCTCTATTTTGAAATTTAGGGGTCTTGAGAAAGTTCAGCTCAATGAAAGAGGGGGTAACTGGGACAATTTATTATTACGAAAAGAGTGCAAATGGATATACAATTTGTGCTCCCTTAAGCCTGAAGGAATGAATGAGGAAATTAATTTTGCCCCCTTTCTTGTAGTGTAAGAAGCAAAAAATAATAATTCATCACAAGCTTTCATTAGAATTCTAGCAGGCAAATATCATATTACACACTGATAAGTAATAATTATGTTGAATTTTCATAGAATGAATATATATAAATATTTGATCATTATAACTTTTGTTCTTTTGAAACGTTTGTTGAAAAACTCTAATCTGAATTCAAAGTTCCAATGATTCTTTAGGGAGGTTTTATACCCCTAAGTATATTTATAAGTACCAGATGAAATGATGCTATATATATAGAGTAATATTTATTATAAATAACGCTTTGTAAATAAATTATATATGATGCAACATTTAAAAACAGCCACTTTTAGCCACTTTGCAATGTACAATGCCAAAGTATAGAAACGAATGTGTTTCGTTATTTTAATCTCTATCATAATTCACTGGGAGGCGTAACATCAAATGCAAATAAAAAGCGGCACCTAGCAGTGACGTAATCACACATTGCCGGAAGAAGCCCAATGCCCACAAGGGTGAAACGTGCGTAGCATGAGGAGGCAGCATCAAGCGTCCAGGGACAGAATTGTGAATACTTTTTAATTACAATCTCCAAGATTCCTGATTTGCGGCTTAGCTCACATTGTCTGCAATTCTATTTCAAGGCAAATAATTTGAGACAAGCAACCAGCCTCCCAGCGTACGGAGCTAGTGATGATATGTTCAGGAGGGTTAGGTAAGTAATGAAGCTTCATCGTGGAGCAACGGAAATATGGATATCGTATCCAATCATCTTTGGGTGAGAAATTAACCTATCTTACTAACCCTGCCTTAACTAGCTTCCTGCATTTCATAGACATACTTTTTCTGCTGGGGGAGACTGCTTTGTACGCTTTTTTGCTTATTGAATTGACTTTCTTGCTTCTTTCCTTTTGACTGCTAACTGGCTTCAGCAAGTTGGAGACAAGAGATATTATGCATAATATATATTATTGTTATGAGCTATACTTACCGCAACTGGATTTATTTGCATTTAATTGACGTGGATCACAATATTAACTTTATTTTTTGTGAGCTCTGAAGTCAACAGATATTTTTGCAAAAGGGTACCCTTGGAGTTAAAGTGAATTAACCAATGGATGTCTGTCATGGACTCTGACTTATTACATTACAATAGTGGCTTATTTTGATTTATTTTATACACTGTTTGCTGTCATATTTTCTTTTTTTGTCATTAAATGAAATATTTCCCTGCAATATAGGGTGGAGATTTTTCTAATTTATATATTTAAATTCTAAATGGTATTGTGCCTGTTTAGGGTAATCTGTTGGAGCAGGTGTATGAGGAGATTCTCCTTATAGCCCTGCCCCTTCTTTCTTTCTCGTTTGTATTTATATCAAATAGGTATTACCTATGAGCACTACACACTCGCATATTTCCTAAGTGCAAGCAAGTGTGTAGTTACCTTTTTTCTTTAATTATTCTGGTGCCAATCATTCTAGTTAACTATATATATATATATATATATATATATATATATATATATATATACACTATATATTTTTAATCAGACTAGATTTAGGGCTAAAGTCTGAGTGCCGCACTATCGTTTGTGCTTAAGCGATATAGGGTTTTTGTGTTGCCGTTTGCACGCATGTAAAATTCTACCCATATTACAAGTTGAAAGTAAAGGCAAATATGTGAATACAATTGTGATTTACGCTAGAATTATTACAGTGACTTCAGAGCTCTGGTTAAATGTTATGTGAGGCAAATAAGTTGCACACAACACATCAAAAATACATTTAAAAGTACAGTTACACTCATAATAACAATATCTAATAAAAATTTATTTTTATCTAAAAAAAGTTATAAGGGCTCAAATATATGAGATATCAGGTCTTAGAAAATAAACAAGGCCAAAAGTGCTTTTACATAGGGATCCATAGGAACACATGTTTTTATAAATATGTATGAATATAAATATATATGCATGTAGTTCTATATAAATGTATGAGACATAAATACACATATAAATACAGATATACATATTGAAAGAAATACATACATATAACTCATTGCAATCTTGGGCTCGTGTTTGCGCGAGCTGGCGACTATTATTTTTTTTTTGTTCAAAACGAGGCTCCATTAAAGTTTATGGGGGAATATGATCCTGCATTCGCAACTTAAAGATGTTTTTTTTTTCTGGGCGAGGATGCGACTGCGATGGCGCAAAAGTTTTACTTGCGACCTGTAATACATGCGCAACTGGACAATGCCCTTCCAAAAAAAGTCCTTCTAAGGGCTATTGCTATATTAACTTTTACTTTTAGAATAGAGTTTTTTATTTTTGGGTACTTTTTTTAAAGGGGGCTTTAGTTTTAGAATAGGCATAACTGTGGGTTTTTTATTTTTGGTAAAAAAAAAATCTTTAATGTTAGTTTTTCATTTTCTTTAATGTTAGGTATTTTTATTTTATATTAGTTTTTTTTTCTGTAATGTTAGGCTTTTTTATTTTATGTAATGTTTTTTTTTTTATAACTTACTGGGTGTTAGGTTAGGTGTGTTAGCTGGTTAGGGGGGTTATAAGTTAATAGGTACTTTGCAATATGGGGGTGTGGTGTTTTAGGGGTTAATAGTGTAGTGATGTACTTTGTAATGTGAGTGTGTGGCAGTTTAGGGACTAATAGTGTAGCAGCGGGGTACTTTGCAATATGGGGGTGTGGTGGTTTAGGGGCTAATGGTGTAGTGGTGTACTTTGTAATGTGAGTGTGTGGCAGTTTAGGGGCTAATAGTGTAGCAGCGGGGTACTTTGCAATATGGGGGTGTGGTGGTTTATGGGTTAATAGTGTAGTGGTGTACTTTGTAATGTGAGTGTGTGGCAGTTTAGGGGCTTATAGTGTAGCAGCGGGGTACTTTGCAATATGGGGGTGTGGTGGTTAAGGGGTTAATAGTGTAGTGGTTTACTTTGTAATCTGGGTGTTTGGCAGTTTAGGGGCTAATAGTGTAGCAGCGGGGTACTTTGCAATATGGGGGTGTGGTGGTTAAGGGGTTAATAGTGTAGTGGTGTACTTTGTAATCTGGGTGTGTTGCAGTTTAGGGGCTAATAGTGTAGCAGCGGGGTACTTTGCAATATTGGGGTGTGGTGGTTAAGGGGTTAATAGTATAGTGGAGCAGAGGATGGGTGTTAGTTTTATCCGCTTTTCACGCTCCATTGAAGTCTGTGGGGAATACATTAATGTGGTCGTGGTATTGTATATTTTTGCGTGTGTTTGGTTAGCACCTGATAAAAGAGCAAAACATTTTTTACTATCAACTTGTAATATGAACAGTACCTGACCCGCGCAAAAAGCCAAAGTCAATCGATCCACTTGTAATCTAGCCCTAAATGTTTATTTTAAACACTACAATGTTTTTTTAAATACATTTTCTATCATTTTTTAACACTCTTCCCCATCATTGTGCCTTACCATCTCTTTTTTGAGATATAATTTTTCAGCAGTGGTAAAACCATAATATGTGCAGTGAAAATAGGGTGGAAAATATAATTTAGTGGATCCCATTAATTTCCGTGTGAGTCGATAACATTAAATCGCTTTCTGCCTATATTTAGTAAGCACTAAAGGGAAAAAAATTACCATATAAACTGCCAAGAGATCCTTAAAGGGACACTGAACCCAAAATGTTTCTTTTGTGATTCAGATAGAGCATTACATTTTAAGCAACTTTCTAATTTACTCCTTTTATCAATTTTTCTTCATTCTCTTGGTATCTTTATTTGAAATGCAAGAATGTAAGTTTAGATGCCGGACCATTTTTGGTGAACAACCTGGGTTGTTCTTGCTGATTGGTGGATAAATTCATCCACCAATAAAAAATGTGCTGTCCAGAGTTCTAAACCAAAAAAAAGTTTAGATGCCTTTTTTTTTTTCAAATAAAGATAGCAAGAGAATGAAGAAAAATTGATAATAGGAATAAATCACAATAGAAAAAATTTGGGTTCAGTGTCCCTTTAAAAATGAACAATTAATGTTTAAAGGGACGTGAAACCAAATTTTTTTCTTTCATTATTCAGATAAAACATGCAATTTTAAACAACTTTCAATTATAGTCCAATTATCACATTGTCTTTGTTCACTGTGTATCTTTTGTTGAAAAGCATTGGCATAAGCTCAGGAGTGTGCACGTTTTTTAGAACACTACATGGCAACAGTTTTGCAAGAATGTTATCCATTTGCAGGAGCACAAGATGGCATTTCCTGCCATGTAGTGCTCCAGACACCTAGGTATCTCTTTAACAAAGAATATCATGGGAACAAAGAGAATGTGATACTAGAAGTCAAATGTAAATGTTTCTAAAATGTTATGCTCTGTCTGAATCTCAAAAGACATTTTTGGGGTTTCATATCCCTTTTTCACCTAACAAAATCAGAAGAGGAATTAAATTGAAATCTTTTTGTTGTTAACTCCAACTGTAATTTTATATTTAGTTGAAATAATCTTTATTGTGCAACATATATGAACAAAAAAAAAAGGTAAAGAATGCAACACATCTCTTACAATTTCTCTTAAAGACACCCCTTCCCTCTCTCTTATAGAAAGAGTCCCCTTTTTTTTAAGAGTTTATCATATTAGTTCTGGTTTAATCAACCAAGTTTAAAGTGTGAACCTTCTCTTTCATTAAACCACATGCTTCAACTCTTCGGGTTTGGAAAGTGGTCTCGGTCTGTGTGTCTAGCAATCCTCCTTTGATGTTAATTGGGAATAGAGGATATGATTCTGAAGCTGCAGAAAAAAGTTCAGACTCCCTTGTTTTCCTCTCTCTCTCTATTTTTGTTGTTGCATTTTCTTAAAACAAATAACACATCTCTCTTCACCCTCTAATCTTTCCTCTCTTTATAACATAACGTTAAATCTTATGTGATCAACATTAACTCATACAACACCCCCATCCCTCCCCCCCTTAAACTTAAATTCAAACAAGAACTTGCCTGTCTTCATTCTGCTCCTGTCGCTGATCTAGGGAGAGAGCCCCACCAAGTTCAAACCTGCAAACGTCTATTAATGTCACCCTTCGTCTCTCGTCTCCCTGTATATTTCCTAGGTTTTGACTGTCTATGTAAACATCTTTTTCTTTTTTGTGTGTAAGGTTTAGTAGCCACTCAGTATCCAGTAGTTCCAAACCTTAAGGAATTGTTCATGGTTAGCCTGTATAAATGATGCTGACTCAGTTAGCGTATACATGATCTTAATCTTTTCCATTACCTCTCCCCATGAGGGTATCCCCGTTTTCCAATAACGAGCTACACTTATCCTGGTGGCTGTGCACAGTGTGCGTATGAATGTATTTGTAGCTGAGTTAAATGGTTTCACTCGCTCGTTTAGTAGAGCCTGAGTTATGGTTAAATTAATATCTTCAGAGAGCACCTCACTCAATAGTCTAGATAAATTGGTCCATATGTGTTGTATCTGTGGGCATTCCCACCACATGTGAATATAGGTTCCCACTTCCCTGCACCCCCTATAGCAGTTCCTACTCCTGTTTTGGCTGTAGTGCGAAGTGATAATTGGAGTTAGATACCATCTAAAAACTGTTTTTATACAGTTTTCCTTAAAATCAGCACTGATCATGCCTTTACCTGAGTTCTGAAATATCTCTTCCCACTCATCTTTTGTGTGTGTGATGTTAGTGTCTCGTTCCCATCTGTCCATCAAAAGGGACTTTGTAGCAGCTTTAGTTGTTTGTAGAGTGAGATAGATGGTGGAAATTAATTTTTTATGTCTAGATTCAGTGCAGCAAAGTTTTTCCATTGTAGTCATGTTTGTCTTTCTAGTGTGAGGTAACATCTTTGAGACAGCTGACGCCACTTGCAAATACAAAAACCATTGCAATTTGTCTGGTAATATTTTTTCCTGTATCTGTTGGTATGTAGCTATTTTTCCCCCATGGAGGAAATCCGCTACTCTGTATAGCCCCTTATTCTCCCATTTTCCTAACTGTCTATGATAGTCTTGACATAGTAGTGTCCTGAGTGGTCTTATTAGAGAGTCTGATGGCATCAGCTTCAAATTAGTAACTAGGGAATGCCACATTGTCATCGTTTCTGTTATTGGGTTTGGGGCTTTTGTCAGTTTTTGTTTGTGTTTTGCGTGATCCCATAGTATATCGTCTGAATGGTTGTACCCAGCCATCAGTGTTTCCATTTTAACCCATACCAGTGTGTTATTTTTTTGGCTCAGAAGTGTAGCTTGCGCCAGTCTCGCTGAGTGATAATAATTAGTCAGATTTGGCACCCCAACCCCCCCCAATTGTCTATGTTGCATTAATATCTGTGAGGGTACCCTAACCTTCTTGTTCCCTCTCAAAAATCCTATTAGATCTGTCTGAAGTTTGGCCAGCTCGGGTACGGGGATCTTTATCGGTAAAGCCCTAAAAAGATAAAGTAATCTCGGGAGGACATTCATTTTAATCGCCGTCAGTCGGCCGTACCACGAAAAGCCACCTCCTCTCCACTTTGTAATCTCTTTTCTAATGGATTTGTATAAAGGGATGTAATTCAATTTATAGAGTTGTGTATGGTCATTTGAGATGTAAACTCCTAAGTATTTAATTGCCTCTTTGGCCCATATAAAGGAGAAGTTAGTTTCAATAAGTTTTTTAGTGTGGGTCGGAAGGGCTATAGATAGTGCTTCACATTTGTCTTGATTGATCTTATATCCTGAGATACATGAATAGTCTTGTAATATCTGATATAGGTGGGGCAGGGATATCATAGGTTTAGTCAGTGTAAGGAGTACGTCGTCTGCAAATAGAGAGATTTTGAATTCTTCTCCCCCTATTGAGACCCCATGAATTTCTGGGTCAAGGCGAATCTTTGCCGCTAGAGGCTCTATACAAATTGCAAAGAGGAGTGGCGATAAGGGGCATCCTTGTCGTGTACCATTTCTAATGTCTATTCTTTTGGATTGGTAGCCTGCTGCTCTTATGTGTGCTGTAGGATATGAGTATATGCTTTTTATTGCTTGGAGAAACGGTCCCTTAAATCCCATCTTATCCATGACTTCCAGCATGAAGTCCCAGTCTATTCTATCGAACGCCTTCTCCGCATCCAGTGAGAGGATCAGAGAAGGCGTTCGCGTCTTGCTGAGGTAGTCTATCAGGGAAATCGTGCGTCTAGTGTTGTCCGGGGATTCCCTATCTGATATGAACCCCACCTGGTCCGGATGGATCAGGGTGGGTAAATGTGTTTTGAGTCTATTTGCCAGAATTTTAGTAAATATCTTTATATCTTGGTTGATTAAGGAGATGGGTCTATAGCTTTGGCATAATTTTGGGTTCCGTCCTGGTTTGGGAATTACGATTATTTTAGCTTGTAATATTTGTTTCGGAATCTCCATTCCTTGTAAGATGTCATTGCAAAATTTAACTATATGGGGAGTGAGAGTTGATTTAAAGAGTTTATAGTATTCCCCTGGGAATCCATCCGGACCAGCCGCCTTACCTGGTTTAAGTTCCTTAATAGCTAAAAGGACCTCCCTAGCCGACACCTCTTCGTTGAGCATATCCCTAACCTTACTATCTATTGGTGTGAGTTTGGCATCATTCAGGAATGTATGTAGTAGTTGTCTGTTCTGGTCACTCTGAGTCGTCTTTTTCCCGTCATATAGGTGGGCATAGTAGTTGGCAAAGTCGTCAGCTATCTCCTGTGGGTTTGAGGTGCATGTACCGTCCTCCCTCTGTATAAGTGGTATGGAGAAGGCTTTTGTTTTCTCTCTAAGTTTGTGTGCCAAGTATTTGTCTGGTTTGTTGGAATAAAGGAAATAGTGTGCTTTCAATTTATGAGCTGCTCTAAGAGATGCCCTGTTCATGATCGTTGACAATTCTAGTCTCTTGGTCTGTAATTCTTGAAACGTTGTAGGTGATAAATGTTGTTGGTGTAGTCTAGTAAGTGCGTCTATTTGAGTCTGTAAGGAGTTTATTTGGTTTCTGTTAGCTTTGGTCAAGATTGCCTTTTCTTTGATGAGTAACCCTCTGAGATAGGGCTTGTGTGCTGCCCATGTGTAGATAGTATTAGTCGTAGAACCTGTATTCAGGGTCCAGTATTCTCGCATAGCTTGGGTGGTGGAGTTCAATACATCTGGTTTTTGTAATACTCTAGGGTCATAGTTCCAGGCCCTCACTGAACTAATATAGAATGTATCTTTTAAGGTCACCTGAACAATGGAATGGTCAGACCATGCACATGCGTGTATCGTAGATGATATTAAGTCAGGAATCCATATCTGGCTCAAGTAAACATAATCTATCTTTGAGTATTTTTTGTGCACATGCGAGTAGTAAGTGAAGTCTGATGTCTTCCCATATAGGGTGTCCCACGAGTCTATAATGTTTTGTGTTAAAAAGATTTCTTTAATTTTCTTAATCATGGAGTTGTGTCTCAATTGTTTTTGAGTCAGTCTTAAGTTATTTGTTAGTTGGTGTGCATACATTTCCACATTAAAATCTCCTCCCAATAGTATCCTACTCTGTGACCATTGTGTCAATAAATAAGAAATGTGGGAAAAAAATGAGATCTGTGTCTCGTTGGGTGCATATATGTTGCATAGAGTAATGTGCTTATCTCTTAACCGTCCCCTCACTATTAAAAATTTCCCTTCTGGGTCGCTAGTCGTCTCCTCCAGCACAAAACCTAAGGATCTATGGATTAGAATTGACACCCCTCTCTTTTTTTATCGGTTGTTGAATGATAATTTTGAGTAAAGTCTTTCGTCCAGTATTTTGGGACTACATCTTTTGTGAAGTGCGTCTCTTGCAAAAATATTATGTTAGCTCTAAGTCGTTGGTATTGGGTCAATGCAGTTCTGCGCTTTGGATCTGTGTTAAGGCCCCTCACATTATGCGATATTAAACGTATATCCCCCGTCATTACTTACAGTTTGATGTCTGGGGCTCTCCCCCTTGGAT
The DNA here is from genome assembly GCF_027579735.1 of Bombina bombina. NCBI lineage: Eukaryota > Metazoa > Chordata > Amphibia > Anura > Bombinatoridae > Bombina > Bombina bombina. Next base: position 301,643 of record NW_026511416.1, on the reverse strand, counting down.
CCGCCGCCTCTACATATTTTATATTTCTTTCTTTAAGTTGATAGATATAAGTCTCTTTCCCTTTTTCTTTTCCTCTTTCTGTCTCTACGCATATCTCGGATAAATGACATAAACAATCAGAAACAAGCAGGTAAAAAAACAGGTTACACAGTGGTTTCATCCTAGCATTTCCTCCTCTATAAATGAAGACAGTGCCGTTACTAAAAAACAGGTTTCTCTCACAATTCCCAACTGTTTGCAAAAGATAAACTAGTAACATACAAACAATAACTTTACCCCCCCCCCTCCTCCTTCTCCCCCTTTAGAAATCTTAATGTTAAAACATTATACTCCCACTGCTAGTGGATAGTCAATAGGCAAAACAAATATTTCTATTTGTTCTAGATAGTCTATATCTTAGGTAGCTTTTGGTTCATTCTTCAGCTAGCTTATTATGGCGAGTCAAATATTCCAAGACTGTGTATCTAAGGAGACAAATTAAATTATATCATATTACCTCTTGGACTTGTGGCTGTCGTAAGCTAGAAGGAGAGAATTCACTCTCTTTGGGAAGTTATCTATGTATGTTCCCACATTGTGGGATAGATAAGACTTAGCTTAGAGTTATACGTTGGATTGAGATATCATATCTTGACTTTTTTCTTTGCTACTCTTGTCCATTTTTGTCTTTGTGACTGGTGTGTTCCAGTGGATGATTGCAGCATATCTTCTTTTTGCTCTGGATGCGGTAGTTCAGGAGTTTCCAAATTAAGTTTATTACAAATCATTGGTATCTCTGCTGGTTCTTTGAGGCTCATAGCTCTCCCGTTGTGCATGATATGTAGATTAAAGGGGAACCCCCACTTGTACCTGATCTGATGTTTCCTCAAAATTGAGGTGAGAGGTCTTAGACAACCTCTTCTCTGTAGTGTCTTGACACATAGATCCTGGTAAAATTGGATCACCGATCCTTGAAATTTGAACGTGGGATTTTTCCTCGCTGCTGCCATCACTTCTTCTTTTTCTGGAAATCTAGCGAATTTAACCACCACATCCCTTGGTGGAGCTTCCCCCTTTGGCTTGGCTCGTAGCGCTCTATGTGCTCTTTCTAGTTGAAATTTTCCATCCTCTGTGTCACCTGTGATGGCTTGAAAAAGCTGGTATAAATAGATATTTAATTCCTCTGCTGAGATAGATTCAGGGATGCCCTTTAAACGCAGATTGCATCTGCGGCTTCTGTTTTCAAGATCTTCTAATTTGTCTTGCAAATCAGTGATCTCTTGTTGCTGCGCCGTTAATTGTTGATTAACATTAGTAAGATCTTCTGTTACTGAAGTTTCTGCGTCTTCCAGGGCCATAACTCTGGAGCCCAAATCGGCAACATCTTGCTTTATCTCCGTTAGGCTGTTAGTCACTGTATTTTGGAATGCATCAAACTTATCCCACAATTTCTCAAAGTTTTTGTTAATGTCTTGTTTAGATACCAGGGTTCTCAGATCTGCCTTAGTTGCAGGGATAGAGTCATCTTCATTTGTCTGAGAATCTGTTTCAGAGTCTATATCTTCTTCTAAGACAGTGTTCGTTGGTTCTAGCATTTTTTCCTTGATAGGTTTGAAAAACAGAGTAGCCGCCGGTGCTTTAGTTCCCTGAGAGGATTTAGTTTGTTTTCTAGCTGACATGTTAGTGATGAAAGGACAAAGTTAAGCAGAAGGATGCTGTATTATTGGCAGTAAAGGTTCGTGCAAAGTCCACCAATTCTGTATAGTCTCTGATAGTTATAGGTATCTGTGTGCTGTATTTCTGTGTCTCAGTACTGTAGAGGGCTGTTTATGTCTTCCCAAAATCATGTGGCCATTATGATTTCTCTCATTATATTGTGCACACCTGTAGCTGTGTCTTAATTCAATACTATGCTGTGTCAGGGTGTATTTATATATGAGGCTGCATTGCTTTCTAATCGTTGCTTTTGTGTGTCTATTATTGCAGTACTGTTATTTTCTTCCCTGCCATGTGATATCCATAGCATCTTTGTTTTGCTTTTGCTGTATTGGACTGATTTTTTCCCCCTCTGATTTTCTGTATGAACCGTTACATTAATTGTAGAAAGCAGAGTTTTATCTCTTATCTATGTATTATATCCATTTTGTTCCTGAGTATTAGTTGTCTAGTCAGATATCATCTATCTAATGTTTCTATTGAAACCACATGGCTTATTTTCTTGTATACTTAATAGGCCGGTGAGCATATGAGCGCTATTATCTTATTGCTTCGCACCCTTAAATTATCAAAACGTTAGGTGAGTATTTTGCACAGTGTTTATTCGGCGTGTCGCCGCTCACCTTATGTAGCCCAGGTTTGAATCGTTCAGTAGATGTTCCGCTCCAACTTTTCAGTGTGGCTTATTGGTGCACCTCTCAGCTTTCTGTCGCCTTCACTTTTATTTCTAGTTAGTGCTGCTTACTTGTAAGCTGGGCAGGTTTTCACCAGCGATCCCCGCTGTTTTGTTGCTCTCCGCTGTGAGTCTCTGGATGCCTGACAGGTTCCGTCGGCTCTGTAAGTTAGTAGACCTCGTGGTCAAGATGGCGGATCACTCCGCATAGTCCTCTGTGCAGCCGTTGCTTTTCTGCTCACTCCGTGTCCCAAATCTTCACCTTCCTCCTCCCGGCATTTTTACCGTGACTTCATAGGTCTCTGCTGTTATTTGTAGTTAGCTGTTTGCCTTCTATAGATATATTTTAAGGCAGTGGTTAGCGGAGCTCCTCTATTCCGCCACCATCTTTGTTGAGCTCCAGGCTCCGCCCCCCGTAATTTTATATTTAAAGGGACATGAAACCCTAATTTTTTTCTTTCATGATTTAGAAATAGCATGTCATTTTAGGCAACTTTCCAATTTATTTCTATTGTCTAATTTGCTTCATTCTCTTGATATCCTTTGATGAATATCTAGATAGGCTCAGTAGCTGCTGATTGGTTGCTGCACAGAGATGCCTTGTGTTATTGGCTCACACATGTGCATTGTTATTTCTTCAACAAAGTATATCTAAAGAATGAAGCCAATTAGATAATAGAAGTAAATTGGAATGTTTTTTTAAAATTGTATTGTCTCTCTGAATCATGAAAGAAAGATTTTGGGTTTCATGTCCCTTTAAAGATGGAGTATGTGAAGGGACAAAGAGGAGGAGGATAGATGAAAAGCTATCATAAGACCTTGTTTCTCAGCCTGTAGAGCTTTAGGAACGGGTACTCAGTGACTTGCTCTTGATGCAATTACGGTAAACATTCAATGTATCATAGAAATCCATATTTCTCAGTAGTACCCTCAAACATCCATAAGAGGGCAGAATAACCTGGCTGTGCTGCTCTATCACTGTGACACACTCACCTGTACCTGGACTAATATAAAGTGTGTCACAGTAAAGTGCCAGACAAAGGTTATATTTGTCATGGAGCCACAGTGAAATATCTTCAGCTGGTTAAAAAAATCAAGTTGTGTGTGATGACTGCTCCTTTACTGGACCCCATTGGATGACAAGGGATGAGGCTGTTGACTTCTATACTGGGAGCCGTTTGCATAAGTGGTTAGGCCTGAAAACATCCCCATCCTTTTCTAGCCCTGCTGAAAAGGCACATAAGAGATCTCATTATAATGGCATTCACTTTGGAAAGAGAAGAGAAAGTATTTATATGATTCCATCAATTTTTAATAGGCTTGTGCCTTTGCTTCATTATGAATGCATATTCGGAACAAAAATATGGATATTCATTTCATTTTCGCAAAATGCAAATCCAAAGGAATGGACTAACTACATTTAAAGAAAATGAATATATATACTAACAAAATTCATTAGTAAACATTTGTTTCCTTTGAATTAACGTTAAAGGTAAAATAATGACCTAGTAGCATGCTGGGGAGCTGCACTAATCCCAAACCTTCTTCACAAAGCCCAGGGCCGCACTAATAGGAGGTTTAGCGCATGGTAAGCCACCGCTTAGCACATCACAGCGTTCAGTGTAGAAGGGTCAGGATTAACACTGCGTCTCCAGCACACTATAGGTAAGTATAGAACTGCTTTTTCTCCTGCAGTAAAGGAACATTTACATTAGTTTTAATGAAAATTAAAAGTTACAGAATATTCAGTATTTGTTTCCTTTTAAATGAAATGAATACTGAACAGTGTAGCACACACATATTCAAATAAACTAAATTTTCATTAAAAAGATTCCGAACGATTCATCCGAAGCTAATTATTCAGTGCTGCGCAAGTTTATTTTTTAATGTAGGCTTCTCCAAAAAGAAGCCCATTTGCATCTGATCCTCATTCTGTAGACACATAATTGGCCACATTTGGGTAAAAGCATATTGAAATAAAGTGACGACTCTCTCTGGCAACAGCTGTGTTAGCATTTCTTAAGAGGCAAAAAGATTATTGGATCCATTGTCTTTTTGTATTGGGATCCAACATAGTATAGTTGTTTATGGCCTCTTTCGCCAGTTTAGATATTTTGGTTAAAGAACCAGTAGTGTCCAATAATTTGTCCTGCTTCTTAGAAATCTATCCAAACCTCTTTTAACATTAATGCCAGGTGAGCTAAGACATTTCACAAAGTTAGGATCAATCTCTGGTGTAATCGTAGAGTTGTTAGGTAGTGGAGAGGAGGACAGAGACATTCTGCCCTAAGGATTTGTCTCACCTCTTTAGGGAGGGGTTTCAATTATGATAGTCCATATATTCTGCTACATCTATAGAAGGGAACCAGGACAATGATTTGTGGTAAATAATATCCTCATGTCTAAAGAGGGGTCTACCAGAGGCATCTTAGAAAATTGTGCATTTTGTTTCAGGAGAAGGTTATCTCTTACACCTTTTAGAGCGTAGATAATCACCTGAGATTGAAGGATCAGAATCTTCTTGGTAGAAATCTGAATTTTGTGGGAAAATAGAAATCACTTGCTAGTTTGTATTATAAAACACATGAAAATGCTAATAAAAGATTTAAGTTATATTTAGACTTATTACTTTATTATAGTTATGACTAAAAGAAGGTTTTGCAACAGAATTAATAGAAAATGGTATTTGACAAGGGGTGAGATAGGGAAGAGTCAACGGCACATGTGCAGGTGTATGAGTGAAGTGTTTTATATTTGTTTCATTGAAATGGTAAAGCACAGAGTAAAGGAAGAACACCACTACTTGAGTCCATTTTTTGTGCTCCGTCAGCTTAGAGCTCGAGCCATAACCAATATGAATTGTTACTGCTCATTTTATTCTGTTCTTGCAGCTCTTTACAAATCAACTCTCCTGTTTAGATAGCTTAAAGGTGCCAGATACTGAAGCTCCGTCTCTTTGTACTGGGAGCTGCCATCTTGGCGCTCAGGTATTCTCACAGCCTGTGACAGAAGCTGTGCACATCACAGAGCAGTATGATTGCCTATTTTTTTACAGCTATATAATGTGCTTCAGGTTAGATGCATGATACAAAGCAGGAACTGTACATTTTTGTTGTGGCTGCATTGCTTTATTATTATTGTTGAGTGTTTTTTTTTTTTAAATCTATTTTGTGTAACGGTAAAACTGTGTAAAATATGCACAAATGTAAAGCTCACATGTTGTGTCATGCACACTGACCTGGAGCACATGATAGGGCTGTAAAAAAATGTAGACAATATTACTGATCTGTGAGTGTGCACAGCTTCTGTCACAGGCTGTGAGAATACCTGAGCTCCAAGATGGCCGCCCCAGTACAAAGAGGCGGAGCTTCAGCAACTGGCACCTTAAAGCTATTAAAACATGAGAACTTATTTGCAAAGAGCTGCAAGAACAGAATAAAATGCAATAAGATAGTGAGTATTTACTATTCTTTTGTAGCTGTGCACAGCAGTTTAATGTCCCTTTAAGCTTCGAAACATATATATCTTCACAGAACTGGGTGAGTTCCCAAACAAGCAGTGTACTACTTAGCTGTGCAGACATTTGTAAAGAAAGTGAAAAGAAAATGTCATAGTAAAAAGGTGGCAATCAATAGACAATTAGTGGTGATAATAAGAGCGAGAAACTGTAAACAAATAAGCCCATTTGTAATTAGTCTTTTTTCCTAGAAGATAATTAGCTTTTTGGCCTCTGTAGGGAGAATAGGGCAAGCCCAATTCATACACAAAAGCAAAAAGTGTTTAATTGCATCTGATTTTATCATTTTTGTTATGTGTTGCTCCAAAAATATTTATAAATATTATACTTGCAATGCGTAAATGTTAACACGTCAGAACATATTCGTTGTCTTTGGAACAAAATATTAGTATAATCTCTCGGCTAGATTTAGAGTTTTGTCGGTAACGAGCCGAAAAGCTAACACCGGCTTTTTTCTGGCCGCACCATAAAAATAACTCTGGTATTGAGAGTCCACATAAAGGCTGCGTTAGGCTCCAAAAAAGGAGCGTAGAGCATATTTAACGCAGCTTCAACTCTCGATACCAGAGTTGCTTACGCAAGCGGCCAGCCTCAAAAACGTGCTCGTGCACGATTCCCCCATAGAAAACAATGGGGCTGTTTGAGCTGAAAAAAAACCTAACACCTGCAAAAAAGCCGCGTTCAGCTCCTAACGCAGCCCCATTGTTTGCTATGCGGAAACACTTCCTACGTCTGCACCTAACACTCTAACATGTACCCCGAGTCTAAACACCCCTAACCTTACACTTATTAACCCCTAATCTGCCGCCCCCGCTATCGCTGACCCCTGCATATTATTATTAACCCCTAATCTGCCGCTCCGTAAACCGCCGCTACTTACATTATCCCTATGTACCCCTAATCTGCTGCCCTAACATCGCCGACCCCTATATTATATTTATTAACCCCTAATCTGCCCCCCACAACGTCGCCTCCACCTGCCTACACTTATTAACCCCTAATCTGCCGAGCGGACCTGAGCGCTACTATAATAAAGTTATTAACCCCTAATCCGCCTCACTAACCCTATAATAAATAGTATTAACCCCTAATCTGCCCTCCCTAACATCGCCGACACCTAACTTCAATTATTAACCCCTAATCTGCCGACTGGAGCTCACCGCTATTCTAATAAATGTATTAACCCCTAAAGCTAAGTCTAACCCTAACACTAACACCCCCCTAAGTTAAATATAATTTACATCTAACGAAATTAATTATCTCTTATTAAATAAATTATTCCTATTTAAAGCTAAATACTTACCTGTAAAATAAATCCTAATATAGCTACAATATAAATTATAATTATATTATAGCTATTTTAGGATTAATATTTATTTTACAGGCAACTTTGTAATTATTTTAACCAGGTACAATCGCTATTAAATATTTAAGAACTATTTAATAGTTACCTAGTTAAAATAATTACAAAATTACCTGTAAAATAAATCCTAACCTAAGTTACAATTAAACCTAACACTATACTATCATTAAATTAATTAAATAAAATACCTACAATTATCTACAATTAAACCTAACACTACACTATCAATAAATAAATTAAATACAATTCCTACAAATAACTACAATGAAATAAACTAACTAAAGTACAAAAAATAAAAAAGAACTAAGTTACAAAAAATAAAAAAATATTTACAAACATAAGAAAAATATTACAACAATTTTAAACTAATTACACCTACTCTAAGCCCCCTAATAAAATAACAAAGACCCCCAAAATAAAAAATGCCCTACCCTATTCTAAATTACTAAAGTTCAAAGCTCTTTTACCTTACCAGCCCTGAACAGGGCCCTTTGCGGGGCATGCCCCAAGAAGTTCAGCTCTTTTGCCTGTAAAAAAAAACATACAATACCCCCCCCAACATTACAACCCACCACATACCCCTAATCTAACCCAAACCCCCCTTAAATAAACCTAACACTAAGCCCCTGAAGATCATCCTACCTTCTCTTCACCTCACCAAGTATCACCGATCCATCATCCGGTGGCTGAAGAGGTCCAGAAGAGGCTCCAAAGTCTTCATCCTATCCGGGAAGAAGAGGCGATCCGGACCGGCAACCATCTTGATCCAAGCGGCATCTTATATCTTCATCCGATGACGACCGGCTCCATCCTGAAGACCTCCACCGCGGACCCATCTTCTTCCGGCGACGTCCAACTGAAGAATGACGGTTCCTTTAAAGGACGTCATCCAAGATGGCGTCCCTCGAATTCCTATTGGCTGTTCCAATAGAATGCGAGCTCAATCTGATTGGCTGATTGGATCAGCCAATCGGATTGAACTTGATTCTGATTGGCTGATTCCATCAGTCAATCAGAATATTCCTACCTTAATTCCGATTGGCTGATAGAATCCTATCAGCCAATCGGAATTCGAGGGATGCCATCTTGGATGACGTCCCTTAAAGGAACCATCATTCTTCAGTTGGACGTCGCCGGAAGAAGATGGGTCCGCGGTGGAGGTCTTCAGGATGGAGCCGGTCATCATCGGATGAAGATAGAAGATGCCGCTTGGATCAAGATGGTTGCCGGTCCGGATCGCCTCTTCTTCCCGGATAGGATGAAGACTTTGGAGCCTCTTCTGGACCTCTTCAGCCACCGGATGATGGATCGCCAGCCCCCGCTTGGGTTGGATGAAGATTTTGGAGCCAGGACGGATCGGTGATACCTGGTGAGGTGAAGACAAGGTAGGATGATCTTCAGGGGCTTAGTGTTAGGTTTATTTAAGGGGGGTTTGGGTTAGATTAGGGGTATGTGGGTGGTGGGTTGTAATGTTGGGGGGGGGTATTGTATGTTTTTTTTTACAGGCAAAAGAGCTGAACTTCTTGGGGCATGCCCCGCAAAGGGCCCTGTTCAGGGCTGGTAAGGTAAAAGAGCTTTGAACTTTAGTAATTTAGAATAGGGTAGGGCATTTTTTATTTTGGGGGTCTTTGTTATTTTATTAGGGGGCTTAGAGTAGGTGTAATTAGTTTAAAATTGTTGTAATATTTTTCTTATGTTTGTAAATATTTTTTTATTTTTTGTAACTTAGTTCTTTTTTATTTTTTGTACTTTAGTTAGTTTATTTCATTGTAGTTATTTGTAGATATTGTATTTAATTAATGTATTGATAGTGTAGTGTTAGGTTTAATTGTAGGTAATTATAGGTATTTTATTTAATTAATTTAATGATAGTATAGTGTTAGGTTTAATTGTAACTTAGGTTAGGATTTATTTTACAGGTAATTTTGTAATTATTTTAACTAGGTAGCTATTAAATACTTCTTAACTATTTAATAGCTATTGTACCTGGTTAAAAAAATTACAAAGTTGCCTGTAAAATAAATATTAATCCTAAAATAGCTACAATGTAATTATAATTTATATTGTAGCTATATTAGGATTTATTTTACAGGTAAGTATTTAGCTTTAAATAGGAATAATTTATTTAATAAGAGTTAATTAATTTCGTTAGATTAAAATTATATTTAATTTAGGGGGGTGTTAGTGTTAGGGTTAGACTTAGCTTTAGGGGTTAATACATTTATTAGAATAGCGGTGAGCTCCGGTCGGCAGATTAGGGGTTAATAATTGAAGTTAGGTGTCAGCGATGTTAGGGAGGGCAGATTAGGGGTTCATACTATTTATTATAGGGTTAGTGAGGTGGATTAGGGATTAATAACTTTATTATAATAGCGGTGCGGTCCGCTCGGCAGATTAGGGGTTAATAAGTGTAGGCAGGTGGAGGCGACGTTGAGGGGGGCAGATTAGGGGTTAATAAATATAATATAGGGGTCGGCGGTGTTAGGGGCAGCAGATTAGGGGTACATAAGGATAACGTAGGTGGCGGCGCTTTGCGGTCGGCAGATTAGGGGTTAATAAGTGTAGGTAGCTGGCGGCGACATTGTGGGGGGCAGATTAGGGGTTAATAAATATAATATAGGGGTCGGCGGTGTTAGGGGCAGCAGATTAGGGGTACATAAGGATAACGTAGGTGGCGGTTGGCAGATTAGGGGTTAAAAAAATTTAATCGAGTGGCGGCGATGTGGGGGGACCTCGGTTTAGGGGTACATAGGTAGTTTATGGGTGTTAGTGTACTTTAGAGTACAGTAGTTAAGAGCTTTATAAACCGGCGTTAGCCCAGAAAGCTCTTAACTACTGACTTTTTTCCTGCGGCTGGAGTTTTGTCGTTAGATTTCTAACGCTCACTTCAGACACGACTCTAAATACCGGAGTTAGAAAAATCCCATTGTGGGGGGGCTGCTACACTACAGAAATAATAAAAAAAAAAAATATATTTATAAATAAAATTAAAATAATTTGGTTTGTGGGGCCAAACTGGGTACTGGCAGACAGCTGCCAGTACCCAAGATGGCGGTAATTAGGTAGGGGAGAGGGTTAGAGATCTGGAGGGGGGATCAGGGAGGTTGGTGCTAAAGCAGGGGTCCATCACAACTAAAATATTTTATTATTTTTATTTAAAAAAAACAAAACTTTTATTTAGTACTGGCAGACTTTCTGCCAGTACTTAAGATGGCGGCAACAATTGTGGGGTGGGGGAGGGAAGAGAGCTGTTTGGGAGGGATCAGGGGGTGGGATGTGTCAGGTGGGAGGCTGATCTCTAAAATTAACCCTGCAAGCTCCCTACAAGCTACCTAATTTAACCCCTTCACTGCTGGGCATAATTCACGTGTGGTGCGCAGCAGCATTTAACGGCCTTCTAATTACCAAAAAGCAACGCCAAAGCCATATAAGTCTGCTATTTCTGAACGAAGGGGATCCCAGAGAAGCTTTTACAACAATTTCTGCCATAATAGCACAAGCTGTTTGTAAATAATTTCAGTGAGAAACCTAAAATTGTGAAAAATGTAAAGTTTTTTTTTTATTTGCTCGCATTTGGCGGTGAAATGGTGGTATAAAATATACCAAAATGGGCCTAGATCAATACTTGGGGTTGTCTACTACACTACACTAAAGCTAAAATTAACCCTACAAGCTCCCTAATTAACCCCTTCACTCCTGGGCATAAAACACGTGTGGTGCGCAGCGGCATTTAGCGGCCTTCTAATTACCAAAAAGCAACCACAAAGCCATATAAGTCTGTTATTTCTGAAAAAGGGGATCCCAGAGAAGCATTTACAACCATTTGTGCCATAATTGCAGAAGCTGTTTGTAAATAATTTTAGTGGGAAACCTAAAGTTTGTGATAAAATTTGTGAAAAAGTGAACTTTTTTTTTTTTAATCGCATTTGGCGGTGAAATGGTGGCATGAAATATACCAAAATGGGCCTAGATCAATACTTTGGGTTGTCTTCTAAAACAAAATATATACATGTCAAGGGATATTCAGGTATTCCTGACAGATATCAGGGTTCCAAAGTAACTAGCGCTAATTTTGAAAAAAAGTGGTTTGGAAATAGCAAAGTGCTACTTGTATTTATTGCCCCATAAATTGCAAAAAAAGCAAAGAACGTGTAAACATTGGGTATTTCTAAACTCAGGACAAAATTTATAAACTATTTAGCATGGGTGTTTTTTGGTGATTGTAGATGTGTAACAGATTTTGGGGGTCAAAGTTAGAAAAAGTGTGTTTTTTTTTCATTTTTTCCTCATATTTTATCTTTTTTTTTTTAGTAAATTATAAGATATGATGAAAATAATGGTATCTTTAGAAAGTCCATTTAATGACGAGAAAAACGGTATATAATATTTATGGGTACAGTAAATGAGTAAGAGGAAAATTACAGCTAAACGCAAACACTGCAGAAATGTAAAAATAGCCATTGTCATTAAGGGTAAGAAAATTGAAAAATGGTCCGGTCATTAAGGGGTTAAGGTTAACAGCTCTAAAGTGTTGAATCAATCAGTTAAGAATAATATTGTAGACAAAATGCACATTTAAAGGGATAGTAAAGTCAAAAGGAAACTTTCATGATTTAGATTTTAATTAGCCATTTACTTCTATTGTCAAAGCTTTTTTATCTCTTGGTATCCTTTGTTGAAAAGCATACATAAGTAGGCTCAGGAGCAGCTATATGATGATTGGTGCCTGCACAATATGAATGTTGTCATTGGCTCATCTGATGTTTACAGCTAATTCCAGTAATGAATTGCTGCTCCTTCAACAAAGAATATCAAGTCAATGAAGAAAATTGAATAATAGAAGTAAACTGCAAAGTTGTTAAAATTGTGTGCTCTATCTAAATCATGAACAAAACATTTGGGGTTTTATGTCCCTTTAACTGATTGTGTGTAATGAGCTGTCAGGAGACACAGGAATGTGGACAGTTCCAAGAGGATTTCCAGGAAAGGGAGGTGAGGGGGCTTGTGCACAGTGTACCACCAATGTCCAGTTGGTGCTGTAAGGCTGTAAGGGTGTGTGATTTGCTTTCTAGGACAAGTGTGAACACTAAGAACAATTGTTCTTTATGATTTTGATATCAATTTTTAACAACTGTTTCCTTATGGATTACAATACTTGTGTTAGCATAGGAGACATAGTGGGTGATAATACATTTGAAAACATTGCAATAAAAAGGTTATTGTTAGAATTTTTGAATAGTTTGAAATGGAATTTAAGAAGCCATAAAAAACATGTAGTGTTGGGCTGCTTACTTGTTTTATGCTTTATTTACAGTCCTCATAATAATTTCTGTAAGTTACTTGGACAAGGACCAACTACTTGTGAGAAGTGCTCTACCTGTGTATTGTGGATGAAGCATCAGCAGGAGGGGAGGAATTGGCTGTGTTGTTGGCAGGGCAGGAGTGTCATTGACAATTGCATGGTGACAGGTGTGTAGTTGTGTAGGTGGTGTAGGGCAGTCTCATGGAATTGGAATATTTGGTTTGGCAGAGAAAGCTTTAAGAGAGACAGTGAGCAGACCTCTTAACCCATGACAATCCTGCAATTTCCCGGACATTTTGGAGCTAATACAAATGTAGCTCTGGAGCCCTTGCAATTCGCACTTTCTCTGAAGACTCTGCTTCTCAACATCTCTTCTATTGACAATTGATTGTGTAAAAGCAATTGATCAGGCTAAGCAATCCATTCATTAGGTAATGATAAATTTGAACAGCGGATGCTGTTTGCTTCCCCTAAAACCAGGCAGACCGGTCATGTAACCGGAGAAACTTTTCTGCTTGCAGTGTGATAAATAGTGATGTCGCGAACAGTTCGCCGGAGAACAGTTCCCGGCGATCTTAGCTTGTTCACGTTCGCATATGCGATGTTCGATCCGCCCCCCATTCGTCATCATTGAGGAAACTTTGACCCTGTATCTCACAGTCTGCAGACACATTTCAGCCAATCAGCAGCAGACACTCCCTCCCAGACCCTCCCAGCTCCTGGGCAGCAGCCATTTTTGATTCATTACGATACTGCATTCTTAGTGAGAGGAAGGTTAGTGCTGCTGCTGGTGATTTTATAGGGAAATTGATAGCTAGGCTAGTGTATTCAGTGTCCACTACAGTCCTGAAGGACTCATCTGATCTCTGCTGTAAGGACAGCACCCCAAAAAGCCCTTTTTAGGGCTAGAACTTCAGCCCAAAAAGACCTTTTTAGGGCTAGAACTTCAGTCTTTTTTTTTCTAATTGCATTTGCCTGCCTGTCAGCCTGTGTGTGAGGCTCACAGCATATACTGTGATTAATTGCTCTGTGCCACCACTGATATCTGGTGTAATATTAGTGTAAATTTTAAAAAAAACCTTTTACATCAGTTTGCTAGTGTAATCTATTTTCATTTTCCATCAGGCCTGTGTGTCAGGCCCACAGCATACACTGTGATTAATTGCTCTGTGCCACCACTCATATCTGGTGTAACATTAGTGTAAATTTAAAAAAAAAAAACTTTTACATCAGTTTGCTAGTGTAATCTAATTTCATTTTCCATCAGGCCTGTGTGTCAGGCCAACAGCATATACTGTGATTAACTGCTCTGTGCCACCACTGATATCTGGTGTAACATTAGTGTAAATGTAAAAAAACAAAAAAACTTTTACATCAGTTTGCTACTGTAATATAATTCATTTTCCATCAGGCCTGTGTGTCAAGCCCACAGCATATACTGTGATTAATTGCTCTGTGCCACCACTCCTATCTGGTGTAACATTAGTGTAAATTAAAAAAAAAAAACTTTTACATCAGTTTGCTATTGTAATCTAATTTCATTTTCCATTAGGCCTGTGTGTCAGGCCCACAGCATATACTGTGATTAATTGCTCTGTGCCACCACTGATATCTGGTGTAACATTAGTGTAAATTTAAAAAAAAAAAAACACTTTTACATCAGTTTGCTAGTGCAATCTAATTTAATTTTCATTCAGTCCTGTGTGCCAGGCCCACAGCATATACTGTGATTAATTGCTCTGTGCCACCACTCATATCTGGTGTAACATTAGGGTAAATTTAAAAAAAAAACTTTTACATCAGTTTGCTACTGTAATCTAATTTCATTTTCCATCAGGCCTGTGTGTCAGGCCCACAGCATATACTGTGATTAATTGCTCTTTGCCACCACTCCTATCTGGTGTAACATTAGGGTAAATTTAAAAAAAAAAAAAAACTTTTACATCAGTTTGCTATTGTAATCTAATTTCATTTTCCATTAGGCCTGTGTGTCAGGCCCACAGCATATACTGTGATTAATTGCTCTGTGCCACCACTGATATCTGGTGTAACATTATTGTAAATTTAAAAAAAAAAAATTTTTACATCAGTTTGCTAGTGTAATCTAATTTCATTTTCCATCAGGCCTTTGTGCCAGGCCCACAGCATATACTGTGATTAATTGCTCTGTGCCACCACTCATATCTGGTGTAACATTAGTGTAAATTTAAAAAAAAAAACATTTTACATCAGTTTGCTACTGTAATCTAATTTCATTTTCCATCAGGCCTGTGTGTCAGGCGCACAGCATATACTGTGCCTAATTGCTCTGTTTTCCACCACTCATATCTGGTGTAACATTAGTGTAAATTTTTTTATAAAAAACTTTTACATCAGTCTGCTAGTGTAATCTAATTGCAGTTGCCAGCCCAGCCTGCCACTGCCAGCCTCAGTGCCACCACTCATATCTGGTGTAACATTAGTGTAAACATTTTTTAAATTTTTTTTTACATCAGTCTGCTAGTGTTATTTAATTTTAGTTGCCAGGCCAGCCTGCCACTAGTGCCAGCCTGTGTGTCAGGCTCCCAGCATATACTGTGCCTACTTCCATCCACAGTGCCACCACTTCTATCTGTTGTAACAGTAGTGTAAATTTTGTAAAAAAACCTTTTACATCAGTCTGCTAGTGTTATTTAATTTTAGTTGCCAGGCCAGCCTGCCACTAGTGCCAGCCTGTGTGTCAGGCTCCCAGCATATACTGTGCCTACTTCCATCCTCAGTGCCACCACTCCTATCTGTTGTAACATTAGTGTAAATGTTATTAAAAAAAACATTTTACTTCAGTCTGCTAGTGTTATTTAATTGCAGTTGCCTGCCTGCCAGCGTGTGTGCCAGGCCCACTTTCCAACTAGTGCCACCAATCATATTTGTTATAACAGTAGTGTAAATATTTAAAAAAAAAAAAACTTTTTTGACTGTGAAACATCAGTCTTCTAGTGTAATCTAATTGCAGTTGCCTGCCTGCCAGCGTGTGTGCCAGGCCCACTTGCCAAGTTAGTGGCACCACTCATATTTGTTGTAACAGTAGTGTAAATATTTAAAATAAAAACTTTTTTGACTGTGAAACATCAGTCTGCTAGTGCAATTGAATTGCAGTTGCCTGCCTGCCTGTCAGCCAGCGTGTGTGCCAGGCCCACTTGCCAACTAGTGCCACAATCATATTTGTTATAACAGTATTGTAAATATTTAAAAAAAAAACTTTTTTGACTGTGAAACATCATTCAGCTAGTGTAATCTAATTGCAGTTGCCTGCCTGCCAGCGTGTGTGCCAAGCCCACTTGCCAACTAGTGCCACCAATCATATTTGTTATAACAGTAGTGTAAATATTTTTTTTTTAAAAATGTTGGACTGTGAAACATCAGTCTGCTAGTGTAATCTAATTGAAGTTTCCTGCCTGTCAGCGTGTGTGCCAGGCTCACTTGCCAAGTTAGTGGCACCGCTCATATTTGTTGTAACAGTAGTTTAAATATTTAAAAAATAAAAATTTTTGACTGTGAAACATCAGTCTGCTTTTTTGTGTCAGGCTCACAGCGTATACTGTGCCCACTTGCCCAGTGCCACCACTCATATCTTGTTTAATAGTAGTGTAAGTGTACATTTAAAAAAATAAACTTTTTGGATTGTGAAACATCAGTCTGCTTTTTTTGTGTCAGGCTCACAGCGTATACTGTGCCCACTTGCCCAGTGGCACCACTCATATTTTGTTTAATAGTAGTGCAAGTCTACATTTAAAAAAAAAATGACAGGCATAGGCAGGCCACCCCGCAGGTGCCGTCGTGGTCATGGTGCTGTGATTCCCTTTGACCCTACAATAATGCACAGTGTTCAGAGGCCACGTGCCATGAACGCAAAAAGTTCTGAGGAGGACCTAGTTGAATGGCTAACACAGGACACCCAATCTTCTACAGCTTCCGCTCCTAACCTTGACGCACCATCGACCTCCAGCTTAGCTGCGGGCACCTCTCAAGTGACCAGTGCCACTCGCCTGCCTGCTGCCACCACCAACACTAGCACCACAGCCGCTTCACTTGATCTGTCAGAGGAGTTATTGACACATCAGTTGGAAGAAATGAGTGATGCGCAACCATCATTGACAGAGGATGTAGATAACAGTGATATGTCTCAGTCAGGCAGCATTACAGACATGGAGGTACGGTGTGATGATGATGGTGATGTTGTACCCGCTGCTGCTTCCTTTGTTGATTTTTCAGATACAAGTGAAGCGGTTGATGATGATGCGTCCGTGGATGTCACGTGGGTGCCCGCTAGAAGAGAAGAAGAAGAGGGAGAAAGTTCAGATGGGGAGACAGAGAGGAGGAGACGAGTTGGAAGCAGGGGGAGGTCGTCGCAAGGAGCTAGTGGCACAGTCAGACAGCATGCATCGGCACCCGGGGTCAGCCAGACAGCACGCCAATCAACACATGCTGTTGCCACTACCAGAATGCCGTCATTGCAGAGCTCAGCAGTGTGGCATTTTTTTTGTGTGTCTGCCTCTGACAACAGCGATGCCATTTGCAACCTGTGCCAAAAGAATCTGAGTCGTGGGAAGTCCAACACCCACCTAGGTACAACTGCTTTGTGAAGGTACATGGTCTTACATCACAAACGCCGATGGGATGAACACATGAGTAGAAGCAGCACACAAACTCAAAGCCGCCATCCTCCTACTGGTCCAGCATCTTCAGCCCCGTCAACCACTGCTGTACTCCTTGCCCCCTCTCAACCATCCGCCACTCAGTCTCTCTTACGTAGCAGTTCCTGGTCATCTGCCCACAGTCATGTGTCTGTCAAGGACATGTTTGAGTGTAAGAAGCCAATTTCCCAAAGTCACCCCCTTGCCCGGCATCTGACAGCTGGCTTGTCTGAACTCTTAGCCCACCAGCTTTTACCATACAAACTGGTGGAGTCTGAGGCGTTCAAAAAATTTGTATCTATTGGGACACCGCAGTGGAAGGTACCCGGACGAAATTTATTTTCACAAAAGGCAATCCCCAACCTGTACTCGATTGTGCGAAAGGAAGTAATGGCATGTCTGGCACACAGCGTTGGGGCAAGGGTCCATCTGACCACTGATAGCTGGACTGCAAAGCATGGTCAGGGCAGGTATATCACCTACACTGCGCATTGGGTAAACCTACTGACGGCTGACAAGCATGGAATGCGTGGCTCTGCAGAGGAGTTGGTGACACCGCCATGACTTGCAGGCAGGCCTGCTGTTACCTCCTCTACTCCTCCTACTCCATCCTCTTCCATAACCTCTTCCTCGGCTGAGTCCTCTTCTGCTGCTGCATCTTGCTCCACATCAACGGCACCCCCCCAGCTCCCCAGGTACTATTCAACATCCCGGATACGGCAGTGTCACGCCGTCTTGGGGTTGACTTGCCTGAAAAGTGGAGAGTCACACCGCACCATCACTCCTGTCCGCCCTGAACGCACAGGTGGATCAGTGGCTGACTCCGCACCAACTGGAGATTGGCAAAGTTGTTTCTGACAATGGAAGTAATTTGGTGGCGGCATTGAAATTGGGCAAGTTGACACATGTGCCGTGCATGGCACATGTGTGTAATCTGATTGTACAACGCTTTGTGCATAAGTACCCAGGCTTACAGGACGTCCTGAAGCAGGCCAGGAAGGCGTGTGGCCATTTCAGGCGTTCCTACACGGCCATGGCGCACTTGTCCGATATCCAGCGGCGAAACAACCTGCCAGTGAGGTGCTTGATTTGCAACAACCCGACACGTTGGAATTCAACACTCCTAATGTTTGACCGCCTGCTCCAACAAGAAAAAGCTGTTAATGAGTATATGTATGACCAGGGTGCTAGGACAGCCTCTGGGGAGCTGGGGATTTTTTTGCCACGTTACTGGACGCTCATGCGCAATGCCTGTAGGCTCATGCGTCCTTTCAAGGAGGTGACAAACCTAGTCAGTCGCACCGAAGGCACCATCAGCGACATCATACCATTTGTTTTCTTCCTGGAGCATGCCCTGCGAAGAGTGCTGGATCAGGCCGTAGATGAGCGTGAAGAGGAAGAGTTGTGGTCTCCATCACCACCAGAAACAGCCTTATCAGCATCGCTTGCTGGACCAGCGGCAACGCAGGAAGAGGATTGTGAGGAAGAGGAGTCAGAGGAGGAATGTGGCTTTGAGGAGGAGGAGGAAGACCAAGCACAACAGGCATCCCAGGGTGCTCGTTGTTGTCACCTATCTGGTACCCGTGGTGTTGTACGTGGCTGGGGGGAAGAAGATACCTTCAGTGAGATCAGTGAGGACAAGGAATGGGAATCTAACAGGGGAAGAGATAAGAGTAATCCTCCTCCCACGACCATGCCGGCAAGGACAGGACGCTTTCCAGATGTGTTGTTGATGGAGGACATGCGGACCTTTTTAACTCCTATGCATCGTCACAGCCCTTCGGGATCCAGCCTCAGAGAAAGACTCAACCTACAGGTAGCAGACTACCTAGCATTAACTGCAGATCTCGACACTCTGAGGAGCGATGGACCCCTTGACTACTGGGTGTGCAGGCTTTACCTGTGGCCTGAGCTATCCCAATTTGCAATCGAACTTCTGGCCTGCCCCGCTTCAAGTGTCCTGTCAGAAAGGACCTTCAGTGCAGCAGGAGGTATTGTCACTGAGAAGAGAAGTCGCCTAGCTCAAAAAAGTCTAGATTATCTCACCTTTATTAAAATGAATGAGGGATGGATCCCGAAGGGACTGACATTGGACTATACATTAGAGTAAAAAAGGCCTGATGACATGAGATGAGCTGCCTGGGGCTACAAATGGTACACACGCTGATGTATTTTATCTTCGAATGGCGGATGACTTGCGTGACTTACCCGCCAACAACTAGGGTTCAAGCCGCAATGTTTTAGGGCACTTTCTAACTGTCAAACAAACATCAATTTTTCTGGCCGCTGCTACAGCAGCGGCTGCAACAATACCTAATTTTTCAGGCAAAAAAAAAAAAAAAAATTATCTCCGGGTTCCTAAAATCAATGCCTTACCTGTACTCTATTGTGAAAAAGGATGGCATATGTGGTATTTCATGCTGTTGTGCCTGTTGAGGGTCGGGGACCCAAGTATAAAAAGGCTGAAGGAGAACAACCTGTACTGGGTGTCCAAGCATCTTTTTCCATCTCCCGGTTCCTAAAAATTATCTCCGGGTTCCTAAAATCAATGCCATACCTGTACTCTATTGTGCAAAAGGATGGCATATGTGGTATTTCATGCTGTTGTGCCTGTTGAGGGTCGGGGACCCAAGTATAAAAAGGCTGAAGGAGAACAACCTGTACTGGGTGTCCAAGCATCTTTTTCCATCTCCCGGTTCCTAAAAATTATCTCTGGGTTCCTAAAATCGATGCCATACCTGTATTCTATTGTGCAAAAGGATGGCATATGTGGTATTTCATGCTATTGTGCCTGTTGAGGGTCGGGGACCCAAGTATAAAAAGGCTGAAGGAGAACGACCTGTACTGGGTGTCCAAACATCTTTTTACATCTCCCGGATGTAGCGGTACTCCACTAGGGGGTCTCCCTTCCTCTGTCCAAACCCAGGGGTGGCCACCGGATAGTGGGACCAGAGATATAGTTGCTGAGACCGGGGTCAAGCCAGCGTGTGTATCTCCCCCAGCTGGGCTGGTCTCAGTGGACTCCCAGTCAGGTAGCGTCCTCTCTGCCCTGCAGCTCTTTCTTGGCAGGTATCGTCCCCTCTGCCTGTCTGCTTCTAGGCAGGAATAAATCCCCCTGCCAGGCTGCTTCTTGGCAGGAATAGATCCCTATGCCTCCAAATAGTGGGACCAGGGCTATCGTGGCTGAGACCAGGGTCAAGCCAGCAGCTGTATCTCCCCCAGCTGGGCTGTTCTCAGTGGACTCCCAGGCAGGTAGCGTCCTCTCTGCCCTGCAGCTCTTTCTTGGCAGGTATCGTCCCCTCTGCCTGTCTGCTTCTTCTAGGCAGGAATAAATCCCCCTGCCAGGCTGCTTCTTGGCAGGAATAGATCCCTATGCCTCCAAATAGTGGGACCAGGTCTATCGTGGCTGAGACCGGGGTCAAGCCAGCGGCTGTATCTCCCCCAGCTGGGCTGGTCTCAGTGGGCTCCCAGGCAGGTAGCGTCCCCTCTGCCTGTCTGCTTCTAGACAGGAATAGATCCCTCTGCCTCACTGCACACTTCCAGCAGGTAGCGTGCCCTCTGGTTTCTTATAGGCAGGAATCGATCCCTCTGCCTTGCTGCTCCTTTCAGGCAGGCCAGCTCTTTGCATACAGGCCCACAGACTCTGTAACAGAATGCAGGGTCAGAACTTCAAAAGTGGTAAACCTGAAAGAATCAGACAGCACAAAAAGTCAATCCCGGACCCCAACCTGTACTCGATTGCGCAAAAGGAAGTGTCCTTACCATGGGTCCCAGGCCGTATGTTTTATTGTTATACTCTGTCAGGGAAATATAACTATCAATCAAATATATATTGCATCTATTGATCTCTGTAATTCGTATCTATCAAATGTATATTGCATCTTTAGATCTATGTAATTTGTATCTATCAAATGTATATTGCATCTATTGATGTACTTCGTACCTATCAAATGTATATTGCATCTTTTGATCCATGTAATTTGTATCTATCAAATGTATATTGCATCTTTTGATCTATGTAATTCGTATCTATCAAATGTATATTGCATCTTTTGATCTATGTTATTCGTACCTATCAAATGTATATTGCATCTATTGCAGGTATTAAACTGCTAAGAATAGTACTACTTAGTGCTTAACACACCACGGGTCCTAGACCACATGTTTTATTGTTATACTCTGTCAGGGAAATTATATAACTATCAGAATCGTATCAATCAAATATATATTGCATCTACTGTATTGATCTCTGTAATTCGTATCGATCAAATGTATATTGCATCTTTTGATCTATGTAATTCGTACCTATCAAATGTATATTGCATCTTTTGATCCATGTAATTTGTATCTATCAAATGTATATTGTATCTTTTGATCTATGTAATTCATATCAATCAAATGTATATTGCATCTTTTGATCTATGTTATTCGTACCTATCAAATGTATATTGCATCTATTGATCTATGTAATCTATGGATCTATCTATCAAATCTATCGATCTCGTGGCCGGACTGTTTTGTGACAGCAGCTTGTGTTTCGGCCAAATTTGAAGTAGGAGGACAGAACAAGCATCTTCTTCCATCTCCCTGTTCTGAAAATCAAGGCCATATAGACCTCCCCCGATAAGGGGAGTAACAGGTATTAAACTGCTAAGAATAGTACTACTTAGTACTTAACACACCACGGGTCCCAGACCGCATGATTTATTGTTATACTCTGTCAGGGAAATTATATAACTATCAATCATATCAATCAAATATATATTGCATCTATTGATCTCTGTAATTCGTATCGATCAAATGTATATTGCATCTTTTGATCTATTTAATTCATACCTATCAAATGTATATTGCATCTATTGATCTGCCTTGCTGCTCCTTTCAGGCAGGCCAGCTCTTTGCATAGAGGCCCACAGACTCTGTAACAGATCTCTCTTGCAGGGAGAGGTGCAGCCAGAATGCAGGGTCAGAACCTCTGCAACTGGTATACTCGATTGTGCAAAAGGAAGTAACCTTACCATGGGTCCCATCCGCATGTTTTATTGTTATACTCTGTCAGGGAAATTATATAACTATCAATCGTATCAATCAAATATATATTGCTTCTATTGATCTCTGTAATTCGTATCGATCAAATGTATATTGCATCTTTTGATCTATGTTATTCGTACCTATCAAATGTATATTGCATCTTTTGATCTGCCTTGCTGCTCCTTTCAGACAGGCCAGCTCTTTGCATAGAGGCCCACAGACTCTGTAACAGATCTCTCTTGCAGGGAGAGGTGCAGCCAGAATTCAGGGTTAGAACCTCTGCAAATGGTATACTTGATTGTGCAAAAGGAAGTAACCTTACCATGGGTCACAGCCCGCATGTTTTATTGTTATACTCTTTCAGGGAAATTATTTAACTATCAATCGTATCAATCAAATATATATTGCATCTATTGATCTCTGTAATTCGTATCGATCAAATGTATATTGCATCTTTTGATCTATGTAATTCGTACCTATCATATGTATATTGAATCTTTTGATCTGCCTTGCTGCTCCTTTCAGGCAGGCCAGCTCTTTGCATAGAGGCCCACAGACTCTGTAACAGATCTCTCTTGCAGGGAGAGGTGCAGCCAGAATGCAGGGTCAGAACCTCTGCAACTGGTATACTTGATTGTGCAAAAGGAAGTAACCTTACCATGGGTCACAGTCCGCATGTCTTATTCTTATACTCTGTCAGGGAAATTATATAACTATCAATCGTATCAATCAAATATATATTGCTTCTATTGATCTCTATAACTCGTATCGATCAAATGTATATTGTATCTCTTGATCTATGTTATTCATACCTATCAAATGTATATTGCATCTATTGATCTATGTAATCTATGGATCTATCTATCAAATCTATCGATCTCGTGGCCGGACTGTTTTGTGACAGCCACTTGTGTTTCGGCCAAATTTGAAGTAATAGGACAGACCAAGCATCTTCTTCCATCTCCCTGTTCCAAAAATCAAGGCCATATAGACCTCCCCCGATAGGGGGAGTAACAGGTATTAAACTGCTAAGAATAGAGCTACTTAGTACTTAACATTAACAACACACCACGGGTCCCAGACCGCATGTCTTATTGTTATACTCTGTCAGGGAAATTATATAACTATCAATCGTATCAATCAAATATATATTGCATCTATTGATCTCTGTAATTCGTATCAATCAAATGTATATTGCATCTTTTGATCTATGTTATTCGTATCTATCAAATGTATATTGCATCTTTTGATCCATGTAATTCGTATCTATCAAATGTATATTGCATCTTTTGATCTATGTAATTCATATCTATCAAATGTATATTGCATCTTTTGATCTTTGTAATTCGTATCTATCAAATGTATATTGTATCTTTTGATCTATGTAATTCGTATCGATCAAATGTATATTGCATCTTTTGATCTATGTAATTCGTATCTATCAAATGTATATTGCATCTTTTGATCTGCCTTGCTGCTCCTTTCAGGCAGGTCAGCTCTTTGCATACAGGCCCACAGGCTCTGTAACAGATCTCTCTTTGCAGGGAGAGGTGCAGCCAGAATGCAGGCTCAGAACCTCTGCAAATGGTATACTCGATTGTGCAAGGAAGTAACCTTACCATGGGTCACAGACCGCACGTCTTTGTAATTCTCTGTCTGGGAAATTATATATCTTTCAAATTAGCTATTTATCTATCAAATCTATCTAACTATCAATCGTATCTATCAAATGTATATAGCATCTATTGATCTATGCAATTCGTATCTATCAAAAGTATATTGCATCTATTGATCTATGGAATTCGTATCTATCAAATGTATATTGCATCTTTTGATCTATGCAATTCGTATCTATCAAATGTATATTGCATCTATTGATCTATGGAATTCGTATCTATCAAATGTATATTGCATCTATTGATCTATGTAATTCATATCTATCAAATGTATATTGCATCTTTTGATCTATGTAATTCGTATCTATCAAATGTATATTGCATCTTTTGATCTATGTAATTCATATCTATCAAATGTATATTGCATCTTTTGATCTTTGTAATTCGTATCTATCAAATGTATATTGCATCTTTAGATCTATGTAATTCGTATCGATCAAATGTATATTGCATCTATTGATCTATGTAATTCATATCTATCAAATGTATATTGCATCTATTGATCTATGCAATTCATATCTATCAAATGTATATTGCATCTATTGATCTATGGAATTCATATCTATCAAATGTATATTGCATCTTTTGATCTATGTAATTCGTATCTATCAAATGTATATTGCATCTATTGATGTAATTCGTATCTATCAAATGTATATTGCATCTTTTGATCCATGTAATTCGTATCTATTAAATGTATACAGGGAGTGCAGAATTATTAGGCAAATGAGTATTTTGACCACATCATCCTCTTTATGCATGTTGTCTTACTCCAAGCTGTATAGGCTCGAAAGCCTACTACCAATTAAGCATATTAGGTGATGTGCATCTCTGTAATGAGAAGGGGTGTGGTCTAATGACATCAACACCCTATATCAGGTGTGCATAATTATTAGGCAACTTCCTTTCCTTTGGCAAAATGGGTCAAAAGAAGGACTTGACAGGCTCAGAAAAGTAAAAAATAGTGAGATATCTTGCAGAGGGATGCAGCACTCTTAAAATTGCAAAGCTTCTGAAGCGTGATCATCGAACAATCAAGCGTTTCATTCAAAATAGTCAACAGGGTCGCAAGAAGCGTGTGGAAAAACCAAGGCGCAAAATAACTGCCCATGAACTGAGAAAAGTCAAGCGTGCAGCTGCCAAGATGCCACTTGCCACCAGTTTGGCCATATTTCAGAGCTGCAACATCACTGGAGTGCCCAAAAGCACAAGGTGTGCAATACTCAGAGACATGGCCAAGGTAAGAAAGGCTGAAAGACGACCACCACTGAACAAGACACACAAGCTGAAACGTCAAGACTGGGCCAAGAAATATCTCAAGACTGATTTTTCTAAGGTTTTATGGACTGATGAAATGAGAGTGAGTCTTGATGGGCCAGATGGATGGGCCCGTGGCTGGATTGGTAAAGGGCAGAGAGCTCCAGTCCGACTCAGATGCCAGCAAGGTGGAGGTGGAGTACTGGTTTGGGCTGGTATCATCAAAGATGAGCTTGTGGGGCCTTTTCGGGTTGAGGATGGAGTCAAGCTCAACTCCCAGTCCTACTGCCAGTTTCTGGAAGACACCTTCTTCAAGCAGTGGTACAGGAAGAAGTTTGCATCCTTCAAGAAAAACATGATTTTCATGCAGGACAATGCTCCATCACACGCGTCCAAGTACTCCACAGCGTGGCTGGCAAGAAAGGGTATAAAAGAAGAAAATCTAATGACATGGCCTCCTTGTTCACCTGATCTGAACCCCATTGAGAACCTGTGGTCCATCATCAAATGTGAGATTTACAAGGAGGGAAAACAGTACACCTCTCTGAACTGTGTCTGGGAGGCTGTGGTTGCTGCTGCACGCAATGCTGATGGTGAACAGATCAAAACACTGACAGAATCCATGGATGGCAGGCTTTTGAGTGTCCTTACAAAGAAAGGTGGCTATATTGGTCGCTGATTTGTTTTTGTTTTGTTTTTGAATGTCAGAAATGTATATTTGTGAATGTTGAGATGTTATATTGGTTTCACTGGTAAAAATAAATAATTGAAATGGGTATATATTTGTTTTTTGTTAAGTTGCCTAATAATTATGCACAGTAATAGTCACCTGCACACACAGATATCCCCCTAAAATAGCTATAACTAAAAACAAACTAAAAACTTCTTCCAAAACTATTCAGCTTTGATATTAATGAGTTTTTTGGGTTCATTGAGAACATGGTTGTTGTTCAATAATAAAATGAATCCTCAAAAATACAACTTGCCTAATAATTCTGCACTCCCTGTATTGCATCTTTTGATCTATGTTATTCCTATCTATCAAATGTAAATTGCATCTTTTAATCTATGTAATTCGTATCTATCAAATGTATATTGCATCTTTTGATCTATGTAATTCGTATCTATCAAATGCATATTGCATCTATTGATCTATTGATCTATGTAATCTATGTATCTATCTATCTATCTATCTATCTATCAAATCTATCGATCTCGTGGTTGTGCAAATGGACTGTTTGCAGTTGTTTGCGGTGCTTTAAACGGGGAGTTTGGTCTGTCACTGTGAAGCGGGCGTAACCCTTACACTACCTGATCGATACAACATCATACCTGATGTTTTAAAGCACGTTATTCAAAACAATTTAGGAATGTTAGGTGATTTATGCCCTTTATGGCTTAAAACCAGACTCTGCATCAACTATGTAATTTTCCATGGGAGTTTTGCCATGGATCCCCCTCCGGCATGCCACAGTCCAGGTTTTAGTCCCCTTGAAACAACTTTTCCATCACTATTGCGGCCAGAAAGAGTCCCTGTGGGTTTTAAAATTCGCCTGTCCATTGAAGTCAATGGCGGTTCGCCCGGTTCGCCGGTTCGCGAACATTTGCGGAAGTTCGTGTTTGCCGTTCGCGAACGCAAAATTTTAGATTCGCGACATCACTAGTGATAAATGGTAGCTGAAGAGCACAATCTTGTGCTTTTTTCTCCTATGCACATACTAAATGCTACATGTAAAAGGATCGCTAAATCTATCAAGATTTAAAACTTATCCCAACATGCCTAGGACCTGATCATTGTATATTAGTTTTGGGGTAACTATCTGCAAGGAACTTTGAATACAATATCTGATTTTAGCAGTAAATTAATCTCTAACCAGACCTTTACATTAAATATGTGCTGTGCTGTACTAACTTCTAGCATTTCTCTTTAGCAAATGTTATTTTATTATAAGTTTTCACAACAGAAATATCAAGTTTCTCCTAAGAAGACATTTGATTAATTCCTTTGAAAAAGATCTGTTTAGTTCTTAAAATATTTAGGGCCAGATTACAAGTGGATCGCTAAATATCGTTTTCGTGAAAGCGATATTTGCGCTCAACTGAGTAATAACAGCACACACTAATGTGCGCTGGTATTACAAGTTAAGAGCAATGTGAACGCAAGCTCACGTTCAAATTGCTGGTAAGCATTGCGCTCATGAGAACATGCTTCCATATGCTCCAATGACAGCCTCGTTCTCATGCCGTCAGACACAGCATGAGAACTAGAACAGCGAAGGGGGTACATCTCACAGTGATGACAGCAAATTGTAAATATATATGATTATATACATATATATTTACAGGGAACACACATTTCCCATACGCGGCAATGTAAAGGCCCTTTTCAGTGCCGTTTTTCTTTTTTCTAACACCCCACACCTGCCTACTTTAGCCACCAAAATCTGCTTGGTGCAGTTATTTTATTAAAAAATTAAAATGCTACAATTTTTATTTTTTAATAATATACACTACACTGTATTTTGGGGGCATTTGGGGCACATTTATAAAATTAACCAGAGACCTGATCTCACGGTAGCAATAACCAGCCACTTGTACTGGTTGGTTATTTATTGCGAGCCCGCAAACAGGCAAATTTGCCCGTTTGCGGGCTCGTGATAAATCTAGCCCTTAATGTTGCGATATCTATCATAATAGGAATCATCAGTTCAAATTAAGCTTTCATGATTCAGACAGCATGAGACTTTAAGATAGTTTTCAATTTACTACAGTTATCAAATTTGCTTTAGTATCCTTTGTTAAAAACATATCTAGGTAGGCTCAGGGGCAGCAATGCACTACTGGGCAATAGCTGCTGATTGGTGGCTGCACATATTTGCCTTTATCATTAGCTCGCTCACCCAATGTGTTCAGCTAGCTCCAAATAGTGCATTGCTGCTCTTGAGTTTACCTATGTTTTGTTTTCAAGAAAGATACCAAGAGAACAAAGCATATATATATACTATAATCGCGTTTGTAAAGCGTCCGTCGCTGAAGCCAGTTGCGCACGCATCCTCAAAGGAATGTTGGCTGCGCTAGGCAGCCGAAAGAATGTTGGCTGTGCGCGCAGCCAAAAGAATCCACCTGGATGCAGCGTAGGCAAACCCAAAGCCTCAGAAAAAAAAAACCATGCAACCGCCCGCACGAAAAAACTAAAAAACACGTAACCGCATGCAAAAAAATAAAAATAAAAACACGTAACCGCCCGCACGAAGTATAACAAAAATTCCTAACTTCCCGCACAGAGTATTAACAAACACCTAAACCCCAAACCCCCACATCGCAAAATAATAAAGTAATTAAAGGGACATTATACACTCATTTTTTCTTTGCATAAATGTTTTGTAGATGATCTATTTATATAGCCCATAAAGTTTTTTTTTTTTAAATGCATAGTTTTGCTTATTTTTAAATAACATTGCTCTGATTTTCAGACTCCTAAACAAGCCCCAAAGTTTTATGTGAATACCGTCAGCTACCTACTCCAGCTTGCTCCTGTTTGTGTAAAGGGTCTTTTCATATGCAAAAGAAGGGGGAGGGGGGGAGGGTCTTATTTGCCACTTGCAGTAGGCTTTCCAACTACCTTTTCAACAGAGATAAACTGAGAGCTTCTAAGCACGTTTTTAAACAGTTTTATACTGAATTTTTATATTAGTATCTATGCATCGTATTCTTTATAGTAGTGTCTATTACATGCAGTTAAATGAAAATGAGTGTATACTGTCCCTTTAACCCTTAATCCGCAAATTACATAATTAAAATATTAACCCCTTAACCACCAACCCCTCACATCACAATACAACTAATTAACCTATTAATCCCTAAACCGACAAACCCCCACATCTCAATAAACCTAATTAACTTATTAACCCCTAAATCGCCAACCCCCAACATCGCAATAAACCTAATTAACCTATTAACCCTTAAACTGCCAAACCCCCACATCTCAATAAGCCTAATTAACCTATTAACTCTTAAACCGCCAACCCCCCACAGCGCAAATAACTAATTTAATTACTAAGCCCCCTAACCTAACACCCCCTAAATTAACCCCAATACTAAGTTCCACTTAAATAAAACCTAACATTAAATTACTAAAAATAATCTAAAATTACAAAAAATAAAAAACTCTAAAATTACATAAAAAAATAATCAAAATTATCAAAAATAAAAAAATTAAACCTTATCCCTATGAAAATAAAAAAGCCCCCCGCAAATTAAAAACACCCCCTAAACTAAACTACCAATAGCCCTTAAAAGGGCCTTTTGTAGGACATTGCCCTAAATTAAACAGCTCTTTTACATTTAAAAATTACTAAATCCCCCCTAACAGTAAACGCCCCCACCCACCAAACCCCCCAAAATAAAAAAACTAACACTAAAAAAATCTAAAGTACCCATTGCCCCTAAAAGGGCATTTGTATGGGCATTGCCCTTAAAAGGGCATTCAGCTCTTTTCCAGCCCATTAAATCCCTAATCTTAAAAAAAAAAAAAAAAAAAACAATAAATAAAAAAAATCCTAACACTAAGCCCCAAATAGGTACTCACCGTTCCTGAAGTCCAGCAGAGAAGGTCTTCTTCCAGGCGGCTCCATCATCTTCTATCTTCATCGAACGGAGGTGCGGAGCTGGCTTCCCCTCAGCGGTGGTCCTCAATGGCGTGGAGGCTTCATGTAATCGTCCATCGCACACTGAAGATTGAATGCAAGGTACCCCATATTTATTGGGGTACCATGCATCCCTATTGGCTGAAATTTTTAAATCAGCCAGTAGGTTGAGAGCTACTGAAATCTTATTGGCTGATTTAAACAGTCAATAGGATTTTAGTAGCTCTAATCCTATTGGCTGATTTCAAAATTTCAGCCAATAGGAATGCAAGGTACCCCAAAATGATTGCGGTACCTTGCATTCAATCTTTAGTGTACGATGGACATCGGATGAAGAGGAGCCTCAATGCTGCCGAGGAACGCCGCCGACGCCGCTGAGGATCCACGCGTCGGCGAAGACAGATCCGCACCTCCACTCCTCGCCGCTGGTGAGGACCGCCGCTGAGGATCCGCAACTCCGCTCTGCGCCGCCTTCAAACTAGATAAAGATAGAAGATAATGGAGCCGCCTGGAAGAAGACCTCCTCCCGATTTCAGGAACGGTGAGTACCTATCTGGGGCTTAGCTTAGTGTTTTTTTTTATTTATTTTGTATTTATTTTTTTAAGATTAGGGATTTAATGGACTGGAAAAGAGCCGATTGCTCTTTTAAGGGCAGTAAAAGAGCTGAATGTTCTTTTAAGGGGAATGCCCATATAAATGCCCCTTTAGGGGCAATGTGTAGTTTAGGTTATTTTAGTGTTAATTTTATTATTTTGGGGGGTTTGAGGGTGGGGGGTTTTACTGTTACGGGGGATTTAGTAATTTTTAAATGTAAAAGAGCTGTTTAACTTAGGGCAATTCCCTACAAAAGCCCTTTTAAGGGCTATTTGTAGTTTAGTATTAGATTAGGGGGTGTTTTTATTTTGGGGATGATTTTTTATTTTTATAGGGGTTTTAGTTTAGGTTTAATTTTTTTATTTTGGATAGCATTGTTTATTTTTTTCTGTAATTTTACATTTTTTATTTTTTGCTATCTTGCTATCTTTATTTAAAAATCAGGAACGTAAAGCTTAGGAGCTGGCCCATTTTTGGATCAGCACCCGGATAGTGCTTGCTGATTGGTGGCTAAATGTAGCCACCAATATTTAAGCGCTATGCAGGCTGCTGAACCTAAAATGGACCGGCTCTTAAGCTTTATATTCCTGTTTTTCAAATAAAGATAACAAGAGAACAAAGACAAATTTATAATAGGAGTAAATTAGAAAGTTGCAAAAAATTGTATGCTCTATCTGAATCATGAAAGAAGAAATTTTGGTATAGTATCCCTTTAAAGTTAGATCGGGATCAGCAATACACTACTGACTCAGAGCTAAACACTGCCACTCATCCAATCAGGTGCGCAATAAGTGCATAGCCATCAATCAGCATCCTTGTTCAGCTCAGAGTCTGCAGCACCTTGGCAATCCTGAGATTACTTTACTACCTAAATTCTAAAACAGTTGTCTACACTTTTTATTTTTTTTATTTTATATTTGTACAACTAATTATGAACCACATTCCAGTATTAGTAAATATTTATGAGTTATACTTTTATTGTTGTTTTCAATTTCCTAAATTGCTGGCATGGGTCATATTATTTAGCAAAGCAAATTAGCATTTTGTTTATTTGCATCCTGTACATTGCAATAATTTGAATTCACTGCACTTGTTATGTTTTCTAAAGACTATGAACTTGAGTCGTTTTGGCTATTTGCCCAGTTCTGATATTTAAAATAATCGTCCATGAGTTCTATATTCGGAGTCATTCATCTGCTCTCGGTGGCTGAATAAAATATGCAATTGCCATTGTCATATTCTGTTGGTAAATAGAGATAGACATTTCAAAAGCTATCTCATAAATGTCATTGTCAAGAACACATCATTTTGACTTTTCTGCAGGCAGACTGAAAACAATAGAAATGGGACATCAGTAAATGTAGTCTAAAACTTTGTATTCGGACATATGGAATAGTGAAGCATATTATTTGTATCAGGTACCAAAATCCTAAATAACTAAAAGAACACACTAATTTATTATGTCATTTTTACTTTACTGATCTTAACCTTCTTGAAGAGGTTACAAATATAGCAGAACACAACCAGTGATTGGTGGTTACTTGGTTGGTTGACTCACCTGATTGGTTAAAGGGCCACTAAACTCAAAATATTTCTTTCATGATTCAGATAGAGAATAGAAATTTAAACAACATTACAATTTACTTCCATTATTTATTTTGCTTCATTTTTTAGATATCCTTAGTTGAAGAAAAAGCAATGCACATGGTGAGCCAATCACACAAGGCTTCTATGTGCAGCAACCAATCAGCAGCTACTGAGCATATCTAGATATGCTTTTCATCAAAGAATATCAAGAGAATAAAGCAAATTAGATAATATAAGTAAATTAGAAAGATGTTTAAAATTGCATTCTCTTTCTAAATCATAAAATAAAAAATGTAGGTGTCATGTCCCTTTAACCATCCATTTTATGCTTGTGAGCTGCAATGTAAACCCAGTGTTTACTTATGTTTTTAACTTCTTTGTGCAGGTGAAAAGGACATGAATCCCAAAATGTTTCTTTCATGATTCAGATAAAGCATACTACTTTAAACAACTTTCTAATTGAGTTCTATTATCAAATTTTCTTTTTTCTTTTAGTATCTTTTTGTTGAAAAGCTAGGACACAAGCTTAGGAGAGTGCACATATCTAGAGCACTATATGGCAGAATCTTTGCAAAAATGCTATCGATTTGCAAGATCAATACAGGCCACACTATTTCCTGCCATATAGTGCTCCCAACACATACCTAGGTATCTTTTTAACTAAGAATCTAATGGGGAAGAAGCTAATTTGATAACAGAAGTGCTTTTTTAAAATTGTATGCTCTGTCTAAATCACAAAATAATCTATTTTGGGTTTCATTTCCGTTTAAATATATAGAGTTAGATTACAAGTCAAGTGCTGCTGGTTCTGAGCAGAAGGAAAATATTGGTTCTCCTTGTGCAATCTGTACGGCTTATTTTAGCATTACAAGTTGGTTACGCCAACATCTATATGGATTATTTTGAAAAACAAGACATTTGGTCCAATATGCCTTTTTCAGACAGTTCATTATTTTGGATATATTGATGATGTCATCATCATCTGGAAGGGGACAGAAACAGGAAGTACAGGAGTTTATCAAACACATCCTATATAATAAATTAAAAAATATGGATTGACAACATACTCTTCGGCCACTGCCAACAAATAAGGAGAAACTGTACTCTAGATGAAGATTTTGAAATAGAAGCAAAAAGCATTGATGAAAGATTTTAAGACAAGGGATGCACAAAAAAATATTCTAGTTGAGGCTAAAGAAAAGGTTAAAAATATGGATAGGACAATCATGTTAAATTCCAATAAAAAGAGAAATCAAAATAGTAATACAATTAATTTAACACAAAGCCAACGGAGCAAACAGATACAATCTATTATTTACAAACACTGGCCCTATACATGGTACTGTCATTGGTGATAAACCAGTGATAACATACAAAAAGAACAGAGCCTTAAAGGGACAGTGTAGTCAAAATTATACTTCCATGATTCAGATAGAGCATACAACTTTAAACAACTTTCTAATTTTAAACAACATTCCAATTCACTTTCTTTTATCATCAAACTTGCTTTGCTCTCTTGGTATTCTTTGTGGAAAGCTAAACCTAGGTAGGCTCGTATGCTAATTTCTAAGCCGTTGAATAGCCTTTTATTAGAGTTCATTTTGACAGTTTTTGATAGTTAGAAACTGCTACTTCATGTGTGTCATATAGATGACATTGTACTCACTCCTGTGGAGTCATTTAAGAGTCAGCACTGATTGGCTAAAATGCAAGTCTCAAGAACAGAAATAAGGGGCAGTCTGCAGAGGCTTAGAAACAAGAATCAACCAATGACAGAGATTAGCCAATAATGAGTCCATTCCACTGACTATTGGATGCCCTTGCACATTTGAGGTGGATGTGTGAACTCTTGGGAGGTGGTGGAACAGGATTATCTTGGGATGATCTACATAGAGATATTCCATAGTGGTTTTATCAATATACCCATGCTCCAACTCCTCATCCAAAATATGTCTGAGCTCATCTTTGAACAGAGTGATGGGATTCCCCTTTAGAACCATATAGCCATTGCTATTAGATAGCTGTCTTAATGCTTCACCAATGTATTGGGATTTAGCTGTATCATTCAATGCTATCTGCAGCTCTTGTAGAGAAATCAGATCACATATTTCACCAAAATTATGAGTATCTGAAATTGCCACAGGGGTTGCTCTCAGTTATATATCTGTATCCCCTACCTGATCACTTTGCCCAGAAAAATGTTTCCTTAGTGTAATATTTCTAATGAGTCTATTTAGATCTATAATAGTTTGGAATAGATCAAATTTTGTGGTAGGGGAAAAGGAAAGGCCATAACTTAGAACTTTGGTTTCAACTGGTGTTAGTGTGATATGACACATTTATTATATTACTTATTTGTATTTGCTCTGGGGGCAACTCCCCCTGAGCTGATATCTGTTCTGGGTATTTTATATATTGTCGTTTACCCCCCCCCCATTTCTTGAATCCAATGGAAAAACCTGATCCAAGTTGGCCTGATCTGCCCCTGACATAGCTTGTCCCTGAGTGTTATGTTGGGATGACACATTTGATGCGGTGTATTTAGTTACTTTGTTGTTAGGCAAATGAGTACCTAAAACTAGTATTCCTGAAGGCCTAAACTCTTGTTATGACCTCATAAATTTCTGGGAATAGACACAATTGTGCTTTTTATAGGTAAACTGTGCGGAATATAGGAATGTGATATTTGGGTACTTTGTATCCCCCCTTTAGTCTTCAATACTTCGATAATGTATTGGTATGGAAATTATATTATACTAACAGAATATATTGGGATACATATATTAAAAAGGTCACTCTATTTGTATATGCACTTTATCATGTGGGTAGCGATCCTGTGTCTTACCTTTTTCTGTTGTATAAATATAATTTTCTGTTGTACGATTTAGAACGAACTTATCATACTCAGATAATGGTAATTTAAATTTGCATATTTATATGTTTATATTGCATTTTCTTATATTATATAAATTATATAATGCTGGTATGCAGATAATAGAGAGGTTATTCTATTTGCATATGTATTTAATAATGTGGGTAGCGGTTTTGTGTCTCCCCCCCTTCTCTCTCCCCCCCTTCTTTGCTGTACAAGAATTATTAATTATTGTTCTGTTGCAGAATATTTAAGCAACTGATCGTACTCAGATAATTTAAATATGTATACAATTTAATTATTGTTCTGTTGCAGAATATTTAAGCAACTGATCGTACTCAGATAATTTAAATATGTATACAATTTCAAAAAGTATTTTTCAAATCATGTTTCGATTTTTAATTATTGTTTCAGTCCTGTAATTTGGATACATTGTTTTGGCCATAGCTAGGTGATTTAACTAATCTGTGACAGGAGTATAACTGGAGGTGTGGTATGTTTTCACCAATAGAATCAATTTTATTCCTTTTTAAGGGGTGTGTGTGAGCACATCTAGTATGGCTATGATTACGGCTAACAGCCGAAATGCGTAAGCCGGATGGTGCTGCGCCTGTTTGTTTGCTCCAGGATTGATGTCGACATTTTCGTTTTAACATGACACAATAAAAGTTAATTTTTACAAGATTGGACTCAACACTCTTTTTTTTTTAGGGATTATATAAAGACACTTTTTACCCTAAAAACAGGGTGTCTCGCTAAGGGGTGCATTTTCATATGGGAAGGAGATGCATACATTTTTAAAGTTCACAACGAAAATTGAAAATTAAAAATCATACAAAACGAATAATTGAAACATTCACACAAACATACTCAGGGAAATAATTGTATTGTTAAGGTGCATTAAAAATGGTTACAACATTTTTCCCCAAGAATCGTATTTTATCAAAAACTTTGTATTAAACATGCACAGTGTAATTCATAAATTAAATAAACTGGATGTGCAAAAAAACACATAGGAATTTGTACTAAAAATAATACAAAGTGTAATTGTTGTTTTATAGTAAAATGTGTTGAATATTGGCGTTCCATGGGCGAGTCTGAAATTGTCTCTCATTATTTTGTAAAATTTCCGCCCTACAGATTTCACTCTTTTGTCCTGTAAATTAAAAGGTGGGTATCAAAATACAAAAAAAAACAAATTACTCTGAAAGGAAAACCAATGTTTTAAAAAATAACAGCACATTTAAGTTACAGAGCAGCAGCATAATTTTATTTGTATTAGGCGTAATATTAAAGTTTAAACATACACTGGGGTCTCTCTGTGCACTTCATACTCCATTGCGAACGTTTACATAGCAGAGAGCTCTTATTACTTCTATGGGAAACAGCTTGCCACTTACAGGGACAGATCCTTTTTTATAGAATTCTGTGAGAGCTGCCCCGGCAAGTGTTGAAGTGGGAGAAGCACATCTAGACTGGTGCCTTTTTTAGAATCAGTCCCTAAATCATAACCATAACTCCTTAAACAAGACTACTATCCCTATGATAGGACTCTATTCCGATCCTTTGAACTAAAATGCAAAAACTTTGTATACTTTGGGTGATGTATGCTTTTATTTCATAGCCAATTTAATCCATTAGAAGAGACACTTTTGGAATAAGTAAAACTGCTTAAAAGGACATAAAACCTAAAAAAATAATAAATCATAATTCAGCTAGAGCATACCATTTTAAACAACTTTCCAATTTACTTCTATTATCAAATTATCATGCACGTGGAGTTACCTAGGAGTCAGCACTTATTGGCTAAAATGCAAGTCTGTCAAAGAACTGAATAAGGTGGCAGTTTTCAGAGGTTTAGATACAAGGTAATCACAGAGGTAAAAAGTATATTGATATAACTGTGCTTGTTATGCAAAACTGGGGAATGGGTAATAAAGGGATTATTTATCTTTTAAAACAATAAAGATTCTGGTGTAGACTGTCCATTCAAATAATTCTTGCATGCCAACCCAATCACATTTTCTAAAGTGTGCTAGCCTGACAATGAAAATATGAATATTTCACACTCCAATGTTCTTAACATAGAAGAATATGCTCTATTTATTTATTTATAAATACATATTTCTATATATATGATGTTTTTTTGGTACAATATATATATATAAAACAGTCCCAGCAGAGCACACTCTCACCTATAAATCAACTACCAGAGTGCAAGCAAGCACATCAACAAGTCTATAATTACGGATCTTTTGTGTGCCAAATAAAGCTCTTTTTTCCTGCTAATTATGGAAACACACACACACACACATATATATATATATATATATATATATATATATATATATATATATATATATATATATATATATATATATATATATATATATATATAGTCATGGCCTAAAATATTGGCACCCCTGCATTTCTGTCAGATAATGCACCACTTTGCCCAGAAAATTGTTGCAATTACAAATGTATAGGCATTCTCATGTTTATTTTTTTGTTTGTATTGGTATGACACAAAAAAAGTGTAGAAAAAAAAGCCAAATCTGACACATTCTATGCAAAATTACAAAAATGGACTGGATAAAATTATTGTCACCCTCAATTTAATATTTGGTAGCACAACCCTTGTAAAAAATAACTGAAATCAATCGCTTCCTGTAACCATCAATGAGTTTCTTACACCACTCTACTAGAATTTTGGACTACTCTGCTTTCGCCAACTGCTCCAGGTCTCTCAGATTGGAAGGGTTCCTTTTCCCAACTGCTGTTTTGAGATCTCTCCACAGGTGCTCTATGGGTTTGAGATCTGGACTCATTGCTGGCCAGTTCAATACTCTCCAGCGCTTTGTCTTAAACCATTTCTGGGTGCTATTCGACGTGTGCTTTGGGTCATTGTTCTGCTGTAAGACCCATGACCTTTGACGGATAACCAACTTTCTGACCTTGGGCCCGATATTTTACCACAGAATTATTTGGTAGTCTTCAGATTTCATGATGCCATGCACACAGTCAAGACATCCAGTGCCTGAAGCTGCAAAGCAACCCTAAAATATCAGTGAACCTCCACCATGTTTGACTGTAGGGACTGTATTATTTTCTTTAAAAGCCTAATTTATTTTTCTGAAAAGTATAATGATGGGCTTTACCAAAAAGCTGTAATTTAGTTTTGTCTGTCCACAGCACATGCTCCCAAAATAATTTTGGCTTCCTCAGGTATGTTTTGGCAAACTCCAATCTGGCTTTTTTATGTGTCTGTGTAAGCAGTGAGGTCCTCCTGGGTCTCCTACCATAGCGTCCCTTTTCATTCAGATGGCGACGTATAGTTGGAGCTGACACATTTGTACCCTGTGCCTAAAGGTCAGCTTGAATTTGTTCAAGTTGGTCAAGGTTCTTTATCCACCATTCGAACAATCCTTCATTACAATCTTTGATAAAAATGTTTTCTTTTGTCCACGTCCAGGGAGATTAGCTACAGTGCCATGGGCTGTAATCTTCTTGACACAGGGACACAGGAACATTAAGATCTCTGTAGATTGGCTTGTAACCTTGAGAATGTCTTTGATTTTTAACATTTTTTTTTATTAAATCCTCAGTCAATTCTTTGCTACTCTTTCTCTTCTCCATGGTCAGTGTGTCACACAAAGACACACAACAGAAAGGTTCCCAATTATTCACCATTTTAACTGGTTGCCGGTGTGATTTCTATATTGTCAGCACCTGTTAATTGATACAGGTGAGTTTAATTACAAATTACAGGAGCATTACAACTTATTTCTTACAATTTTGAGAAGGTGCCAATAATTTTGTCCAGTTAATTTTTGGAGTTTTGCATGGAATGTGTCAGATTTGGCTTTTTTTATTTTTGTTTTTTGTGTCATACCAATACACACAAAAGAAATAAACTTGAGAATGCCTAAACATTTGTAATTGAAACAATTTTCTGGGTGAAGTGGCACATTATTTGACAGAAGTTCAGGGGTGCCAATATTTTTGGCCATGACTGTATATATATATATATATATATATATATATATATATATATATATATATATATATAGATATATAGATAGATAGATAGATAGATAGATAGATAGATAGATAGAGATATATTTATATATATATATATATACAGGGAGTGCAGAATTATTAGGCAAGTTGTATTTTTGAGGATTAATTTTATTATTGAACAACAACCATGTTCTCAATGAACCCAAAAAACTCATTAATATCAAAGCTGAATAGTTTTGGAAGTAGTTTTTAGTTTGTTTTTAGTTATAGCTATTTTAGGGGGGTATCTGTGTGTGCAGGTGACTATTACTGTGCATAATTATTAGGCAACTTAACAAAAACCAAATATATACCCATTTCAATTATTTATTTTTACCAGTGAAACCAATATAACATCTCAACATTCACAAATATACATTTCTGACATTCAAAAATAAAACAAAACAAATCAGTGACCAATATAGCCACCTTTCTTTGCAAGGACACTCAAAAGCCATCCATCCATGGATTCTGTCAGTGTTTTGATCTGTTCACCATCAACATTGCGTGCAGCAGCAACCACAGCCTCCCAGACACTGTTCAGAGAGGTGTACTGTTTTCCCTCCTTGTAAATCTCACATTTGATGATGGACCACAGGTTCTCAATGGGGTTCAGATCAGGTGAACAAGGAGGCCATGTCATTAGATTTTCTTCTTTTATACCCTTTCTTGCCAGCCACGCTGTGGAGTACTTGGACGCGTGTGATGGAGCATTGTCCTGCATGAAAATCATGTTTTTCTTGAAGGATGCAGACTTCTTCCTGTACCACTGCTTGAAGAAGGTGTCTTCCAGAAACTGGCAGTAGGACTGGGAGTTGAGCTTGACTCCATCCTCAACCCGAAAAGGCCCCACAAGCTCATCTTTGATGATACCAGCCCAAACCAGTACTCCACCTCCACCTTGCTGGCGTCTGAGTCGGACTGGAGCTCTCTGCCCTTTACCAATCCAGCCACGGGCCCATCCATCTGGCCCATCAAGACTCACTCTCATTTCATCAGTCCATAAAACCTTAGAAAAATCAGTCTTGAGATATTTCTTGGCCCAGTCTTGACGTTTCAGCTTGTGTGTCTTGTTCAGTGGTGGTCGTCTTTCAGCCTTTCTTACCTTGGCCATGTCTCTGAGTATTGCACACCTTGTGCTTTTGGGCACTCCAGTGATGTTGCAGCTCTGAAATATGGCCAAACTGGTGGCAAGTGGCATCTTGGCAGCTGCACGCTTGACTTTTCTCAGTTCATGGGCAGTTATTTTGCGCCTTGGTTTTTCCACACGCTTCTTGCGACCCTGTTGACTATTTTGAATGAAACGCTTGATTGTTCGATGATCACGCTTCAGAAGCTTTGCAATTTTAAGAGTGCTGCATCCCTCTGCAAGATATCTCACTATTTTGGACTTTTCTGAGCCTGTCAAGTCCTTCTTTTGACCCATTTTGCCAAAGGAAAGGAAGTTGCCTAATAATTATGCACACCTGATATAGGGTGTTGATGTCATTAGACCACACCCCTTCTCATTACAGAGATGCACATCACCTAATATGCTTAATTGGTAGTAGGCTTTCAAGCCTATACAGCTTGGAGTAAGACAACATGCATAAAGAGGATGATGTGGTCAAAATACTCATTTGCCTAATAATTCTGCACTCCCTGTATATATATATATATATATATTAAAATACATAGAACATATTCCCCTGTTTGAAGAACATTTGAATGACAATTATTTACAGTATAAACACAGTATAACACTTTATTAAATATGAATATTTCATAAATATTTTATTACAAAGGGCCCCAAAGGACTTCTATATATGCCTATATAAGTGTACATATGTAGTTATGTGTTTATGTCTGTAAATACAGATATAAATACATAAATACATTTATGTGTATATATATATATATATATATATATATATATATATATATACACACACATACATATACATATTTAAACATGTATATGTATGTATCTCTGTTAAAGCCCGTTGTCTGCCTTCTTTTTTCTAACTTGGAAAGAAGGATTGATCCGACACTTGAAGTTATATTAAAACAAGTCCTTTATTAAACCCATATAGGTAAAATGAGAAACACAGCAAATCTTGAATAGGTATCACGGACGCAGCACTGACAGGCTTACGTGTTTCGGAGATGTATCCATAGTCACAGCCTGCAGTGATGAACTCCACACCTGCTTAAAAAGTATATAAACAAATATGATAGGTTAAAACAAAAAACCCGCCTCATGACTCTAACCAATCAGGCAATATACTAGGACCCATACCCTAGAGGTGTGTAATATTGACATGCCACTGGAATAACACAATAGGAAAGCAATAATAAGAGTTCCGAGAGAATGGAAGTTTACAA
Organism: Bombina bombina; assembly: GCF_027579735.1. Lineage (NCBI taxonomy): Eukaryota > Metazoa > Chordata > Amphibia > Anura > Bombinatoridae > Bombina > Bombina bombina. Next base: position 260,333 of record NW_026511416.1, on the reverse strand, counting down.
AATATGCAAAATGCAATTTAAACATTCAAAACATGTTATTTTTTTAAATTTAACATATATTACAACCATGAGACATATTAGGATAAATGTAAGTATAAATATAAATCCATGGAATAGACAATATTATTAAGAGTGGATAAATCACTGTACAAAAGTACCTCCAACACATCACTGATCTAAAGCACAAAAGCCTGCATAGTCTAGGAATAAAAATACCACACATTCTGCCAAAGTGAAAAGGGTCCCAACATGTGAAACATGCTACATTTCAATACATTACAGGCCAGACTCAATGTGCATAGGCAAGTGATGGTAAAAACATATTACCATAAATAAAAATAAAAAACTTTTAAACTGAGTGACATACTTACACCCTATAAATTGATAGTAAAATCAAGGGCTGGGACTGGAGATAAAAAGATACAGATCATACATATAATTCGTCACAAACCCACAAAGATATAGTTACACAAATAATGTAGATAGTAGGGCAATAACCAGAACATTAATAGGCAAAAACACGCATGTATGACCTAAGTGTATATTTATACATCTAATATCTCTGGCACAACGGCCCTGTTATAAGAGGGTAACAATTATTTGTACTGTACTTATTCAATAAAGAGACCCAACCATGAAGTAGAGTATATATACATTAAATTAAATGGGACATAGAGTTCAAGAAGGGAACGATTAAGGATGCATAGTAATTGTTATAGAAGCACATATGCTTTCATAAAGATCTAGTGCACTCCAATGTAACACAACATACAAAATATATATGGAGAATACATCTAAGAGTTTATGGTAAATATCTCCACACATGTAGTACTGGTATTATGATGAACACATAAATATCACAACATATAAGGGTGCCTCCATCTATAATGTTATAATAGATATAAATGTAAATACCAGTGTATATACAAAAAGGAGGGTAAATTCTAAAATTATATATATGAGACTTATCAATCTAAACCCTAGTGGGAAACCATCATGGGAAAAGAAGATGTATCAAACATAAATAAATATAGTTCCTGTAAAAATCAAAAATATTCGAAGCTCTTACAAAATATTTTCTTTTTTCAGGGTATTGCAAAAATGCCTCAATATTGGTGGGAGGTAGGTCATTGAGGGGGGCAGCTACACTTCAGAAAAACTTACCTTTTTGTTTTAAAATAATAAAAAAAATTATATGGAATGATATGGCTAAATGGGTACTGGCAGACAACTGCCAGTACTCAAGATGGCAGACATTAAGGTAGAGGGGGAGGGTTAGATAGCTGTTTGGGGGGGGTCAGGGAGGTTCAGGGCTAAGGGGAGATCCTACACAGCAGAATATATATATATTTTTAAAAATAAATGAAAAAAAAAAAACTTTAATTTTAGTACTGGCAGACTTTCTGCCAGTACTTAAGATGGCAGGGACAATTGTGTGGTGGGGGAGGGAAGAGAGCTGATAAGGAGGGATCAGGAGGTGGGATGTGTCAGGTGGGAGGCTGATCTCTACACTAAAGCTAAAATTAACTCTACAAGCTACCTAGTTAACCCCTTCACTGCTGGGCATAATAAAAGTGTGGTGCGCAGCGGCATTTAGCGGCCTTCTAATTACCTAAAAGCAATGTCAAAGTCATATATTTCTGCTATTTTTGAACAAAGGGATCCCAGAGAAGCATTACAACCATCTGTCCCATATTTGCACAAGCTGTTTGTAAATAAAAAAAAATTGTTTGATCGCATTTGGCTGTGAAATTGTGGCAGGAAATATACCAAAATGGGCCTAGATTAATACTTTGGGTTGTCTACTACACTACACTAAAGCTAAAATTAATCCTGCAAGCTCCCTAATTAACCCCTTCACTGCTGGGCATAATACACATATGGTGCACAACAGCATTTAGCGGCCTTATAATTACCAAAAAGACCAAAGCCATATATGTCTGCTATTTCTGAACAAAGGGGATCCCAGCGAAGTAATTTATAACATAATTGCAAAAGCTGTTTGTAAATAATTTCAGTGTGAAACCTAAAGTTTGTGAAAAAGTGAACATTTTTTTTATTTCATCGCATTTGGCGGTGAAATGGTGGCATGAAATATACCAAAATGGACCTAGATCAATACTTTGGGTTGTCTACTAGACTACACTAAAGCTAAAATTAACGCTACAAGCTACTTAATTAAGCCCTTCACTGCTGAACATAACACACGTATGGTGCGCAGCGGCATTTAGTGGCCTTCTAATTACCAAAAAGCAATGCCAAAGCCAAATATCTCTGCTATTTCTGAACAAAGGGGATCCCAGAGAAGCATTTAAAACCATTTGTGCTATAATTGCACAAGCTGTTTGTAAATAATTTCAGTGAGAAACCTAAAGTTTGTGAAAACGTTTGTGAAAAAGTGAATGATTTGTTTTATTTGATCGCATTTGGCGGTTAGATGGTGGCATGAAATATACTAAAATGGGCCTAGATCAACCTTTACCTCTTGAGAAAGACCGCACGGTGGCGGTTGAAACGCGTTGAGGCTTTTTGGACTACATGAGGATCCGTACCTTGTCCCAGTGAGGCTTTTTGGACTACATGAGGATCCGTACCTTGTCCCAGTGACGTAATCGGCTTCTACATTGACGCTCTTCATAGCGTTTGTTTGATTGGAAATCACTACAACGGACATTAACTCATATCGGACACTCTATGCTCATGTTCATTTGCAAAGATTGATGTTTTAACTACTGTGGAGATCTGATAACATTTTAACAAACCGCCTGAATAAATTACAATTTTGTAAGTACAATTCAGAGAGTGGGGTGTGTTTGTTGTAATCTACCTACACTTGAGTCTGTTTGCGCTTATCTGTTTCAGAAATTTGGGATTCTACTTCACTCCAGGAGGCACGCAGGACACCTTCGGTCATTTTTGCAGCAACAGGTCTCGTATATAATAATCATTACATAGTTGTACTCATTTGCACCTTTTGTTTGTTTCTTTACTCCTTGTCTTATCTGTAGGAATCTGTTTAATAATTAGTGATTCCTAATCAACACAAGTTTAACCTATTCTGTTTATATTCATTTACTGTTTTTATTGTGTATTAATCTTTATTCTTATTTTTTATTGTTATTTATCCTTTTTGTGTTTATCTTGGTATATCATAGCAATTTTGAATCACCCCTGGCAGCTAGCGCTGTTTAATTATTGTGTTTTGTGGGCCTAGATCAATACTTTGAGTTGTCTACTAAAAGAAATATACACATGTCAAGGGATATTCAGGGATTCCTGACAGATATTAGTGTTATAATGTAACTAGCGCTAATTTTGAAAATTAATGGTTTGGAAATAGCAAAGTGCTACTTGTACTTATTGCCCTATAACTTGCAAAGAACATATAAACATTGGATATTTCTAAACTCAGGACAAAATTTAAAAACTATTTAGCATAGTTGTTTTTGGTGGTTGTAGATGTGTAACAGATTTTTGAGGTCAAAGTTAGAAAAAGTGTGTTTTTTTAATTTTTTCATCAAATTTTATAAAAAAAATTATAGTAAATTATAAGATTTGATGAAAATAATGGTATTTTTAGAAAGTAAATTTAATGGTGAGAAAAATGGTATATAATATGTGTGGGTACAGTAAATGAGTTAGATGAAAATTACAGCTAAACACAAACACAGCAGAAATGTAAAACTAGCCCTGGTCCCAAATGGTCAGAAAATTGAAACGTGCTGTGGACCTTAAGGGGTTAGCAGATTAAAGGAATGAGGTAGGCCAGGTACAGCAGCAAGCAGGTATCCCAGTCTTTCAGAGTAACAATGGGCAAGGCAAAAGAGTAGGCCACAGGGCAAAACAGGACACAGCAACAGGCAGGCAGTCCAATCTCTTAGTATACCAAATGGTTAAAAAGAGTAGGTCACTGGGCAAAGCAGGGTTCAGCAAAATGTAAGCAGTCCAGTCTTTCAGAGTACCAAAGGGTTAAGCAAAAGAGTAGGTCACAGAGCTGAGCAGGGTTCAGCAGCAGGCAGACAGAGTAAACAATAATTAAGAACACCCAGGAAAACATCAGGTTTACCTATACTCATGCAAGTTGAAGAGATTGAGGCAGCTTCAAATAGGCGCAGATTGGCACCAGGAATGACGTACAGGAGCGAGAATTAGCACAAAGATGGTGATGACGTCACCTTTGTACGCAGCAAAACAACCACAAGCGGCCATGGCAACAACTGAAAGAAGCGGAGGAGCTGGGGGCAGCCGGTACATGACATTATCTATTTATTTATTTGAATAGCGCCACAAAATTCAGTAGTATTGGGGCTACCCCAGTGAAAAGAGTTAAAAAAAGGAGAGGAAGGGGAGGTAGGGAGAGAAATGATCGATGTGAGGTAATCACCCTGTGTAGCGTAGGCAGAGAGTCACCGAAACAAAATTATAGATCCAAGGGTATTCCCACCATTTATGCAACAGAGTCCCCGACAAACCACATCCCCACCAACATAGAGGAGAAAGTGTTCTGGAAATCTGTGTGGGTCTAGAGAGGGTAAGGTGCCAGCTGAGCAGCACATTCAGATGTAGTTCATATAAGGTTAAACAATGAAGTGCATGTTTTTGTAAATGTCATTACCCCACATAAAGCATGCACATCTAACTTTACCCCAAGCTCCCACAATTTGATTGGTCTACTATTAAGACCATAGGGACGAATTATCAAGTGTTGGATGGACATGGTCCACTGTAGCAGATCATGTCCGCCTGACATCGCTAAATGCCGACAGCATACGCTGTCTGCATTTAACATTGCACAAGCATTTCTGGTGAAATGCTTGTGCAATGCCACCCGTGCGTGTTAGCAGGGGGTATCAATCATTCCGATCGTATCTGATCGGGATAATTGCTGTCCGCCGCATCAGAGGTGGCGGATAAGTTAAGGAGCAGCGGTATTAATACTGCTGCTTCTTAAATAATGTTTCCGGCGAACCTGACGGCTCACGCGGAAACTGCTGCATTTGCAGCTTGATAATTCGGCCCCCATAAGTATATCATAAGGGTGGAATTTTATATTGCATTAATATACATTTGTCTGCAGTATAGTCTGTTTGTTTTATTTTATTTTTATTTACCAATAAAGATTAATTTATTATTTTAAGCAGTACTGCTATAATTTGTTTCTGGATACTTCCTACTAATGCTCAATGATCATTTGCTGGAAATCAACCAATGAGCATTACAGGAAGTATCCATTAGCCAATGGGCATTAGGGAGGGGTACTTAGCACTAAATTTGTATTGGTATCTTTGTCCAGGCCCATATTATATCTAGGCATAAACATGTTTTGCATATGCCTCTATATTATCTCTAAATCTAAATTATCTAACCCAATATAGATTTAAATAAATAAATTATCTGTAAAATGGTAATCAACGTTCAACATATTCAATGTCAACAAATGAAAGGGTTTTTAGAAATCTTCTTCCTTCTTTTTCAGTTATTTTGATTTATTTTATAGAGGTATTTACAAACCTACATTTAATAAAAGCATATCACCCAAAAATAAGTGGAAGCAAAATAACCTTGAAAGTCTTATGTATTCTGCTTTTATCTATAGTTTTTTCCCCTGGGTTGGCCTTTAGGTCCCTGCTGTACATTGTAATTTATTTCAAACTATTCAGTTGACTGACTGCCATGGTCTTTACAAACGGAGTCTGTTGTAACATACGCTTGGTAATAATTGTTTCTTTACACAGGTTAAACTCAAATGTTTTAAAATGTATATATTATTCCCAATAACAAGATTGCAAAGGAGCAAAAAAAAAGCTACATTTTTCATATAAGCCTGCTTTGCCAACTGACTAAGGTCTTTAGTGTAATACATTTTACCCTGTACACTACGCCAGCCTTATTGCTGCTTCCAGGGCTCCCAGAGCAGAAATAATGCTATGGGTTAACCCCAGGCAAGCAATTACTGTGGCAGTGTGTCCCAGAGATCACATGCCTGTCCGTTGGGTTCCTTCATTACATGAGATGCAATGCTGTTGCTGGATGCAGGCCTGTGAGACTGTCCTGCAACATTGCAATAACGTCCAATCACAGTGATTGTATACTTTGATGGATCCTAGATACTAGCATGCTACAATACAAGCTGGAATAAAGCTAGCTGGGCTATCACTGGATGCCACAGGAGTGAGGCAGTTCATTGATACCTAATAAAAGAGCCCCCATAGTTATTTGATTATTGACCACTCCTCTCCCTGTCATCATGTATATAATGTCAATAATAAACGTTTGTAGTACAGAAGGTGTGTGCACTCTCACATCTTGCTATGCTTTAAGCAGCTAGTATTTTTAAGCTGCCTCTGTTGAGCACCTATCAATACATTAATTTTAAACAATTCTCCTCTTCACACTCTCAATAAACTTGTTTGGAGAAATGTCATGGCATTCAAAATCTCTGATGAGAGACAGACAAGTGATGTTAATGAAACTTTTAAAACAGCTATTGTAATTGATGAACAAAATATTGATGATGAGAAGTGATGATAAATTGTATAAGCAGAAAGCTATAAAGGAGTTAAAGCTGAAATGGTAGATAGCCAGTATGGAGAACTACGTTAAAGAAAAATTAATCCTTATAGGGCTAAGGATTAGACTTGACCCAGGAATTAATTTAAGGGGGATAGTGTCATGTTCTGTCTCAGGATATTTTGTGAGAGCCTCATTGTCTGGAGCAGTTGCTTTAAATGAAGATTAGTAGAAGCCATATAGATTGAAAATATATAAGATTTATTTAAATAACAAAATACTTTGATTGAGCAAATACTTGCAGGGTATTTTAAATAAATACTATTCAGGTATGTTATGTCCACATACGCCAGGAGTGGAAAGGAACAAACAAGTAAGCAGATGAAGATTCAAAAGGAAAGTCTTTCTCCTGGTAATAGCTGAAGTGCAGGATTTGCACAAAGCAGGAAACAACCTTGTAAACAGGTAGCAGGTTTAAAGGTAAAGTCTTTCTCCTGGTAATAACTAAATTGCAGGAATTGCACAAGGCAGGAAACAAACTTGTAAACAGGTGCAAAGGTGAAGTCTTCCTCCAAATATGCACTGAAGTACAGGAAACAGGCTCTGGCTTGTGACAAAACAGAAACAATGTGAAGCCAATATTCAGCCTAACAGCCAGCCTTAAATAGGGAGGTTTTGCAAAGGATTGGTTCTGAGTAAATTCAAAATTGAGAGAACCTGTGTGCTCTATTGAATTAATGAAGTTAATTATAGAAGAAGATAAAAAGAAGCTGGAAAAAAAGTAAAATTGAAGTAGAGAAGGCATATACAACAGTCAATATCTTTTTTATAGATCCGACTGTTGAGAAACTGAATAAAGAGGTACAGGGTAACATTGATAAATTACAGAATGTGATAAAATTTAGAGAATTAGAGAAAATTAATGAGGGTTCAGGATGATGATATAAAAGGTGAGATCTATATTTATAAACATAATGGAGTGATACGCAACACCTATGACTCAGGTACTGACAATTCTGATAATGATCAGGACATTCTCCAAAACATTAGGAACGCCATTACAGATCAATCCCCTTTCAGAGAAAGACAAGGAGGGGAGGGAGGCATAAGAGAGGGGGCTTGCCGATTCTCAAACAGGAGGAGAGGAGGGAGATACAAGAACAATAGAGGTACAAGGATGATAACAAGGAATCAGAGGACCTAGAGGGAATCCTCAGAAATCAACCCAAATGTATAGGTGATAACCTGAGGGTTGTGAACCTATCCTCTTCCCTCTCTCCCTTTCACATATCACTCTACTTAAGAAAGGTTTAGCCTTCGGCCCATCAGCGAGTCTTGATAAATTTGAGTTTATCAAAGACTTAAACCTCTTTGCTAGGAAACTGGTGCTGAAGAAAACTATGGGAAGAGGCAGTAATTCAGCCATGCTGATGGACACAGGTGATAAACAACTGTTGGATGACTTGGTGTCCCTGTTGGAGGATCAAGAAGAACTTAGGCCTGATAGTCTTCACCCTAAAATGTCTGGCTTAAAGCCCTTTTCAAAGTATATGCGCCCACTTTCATCAGCTTTAGGTATAGAAACCTTTGTAAAATGTGTTGAAAATAAAAAGGACAGCTACAGAATTTTGGAGTGGTTAATGACAATTTAAGTTGGAATGAACGCAAGGCTTTGTTTGAACTTCTTAATCAAGAAAGTTTGATTTTCAAATCCTCAGACAAGGGAGGAAATCTGTTTATTTTAAAAGAAGCAGATTATGTTGCAGAAGTGCATAGACAGTTGCCTAACAAATATAAATATGAGTGAGTTCTTAAAAACATGTAATTAATTGCTATTTCTTCTTAATAATGCATTACGGCAAGGTTTGATAAACAAAAGGAGTTTGAATTTATGCATAAAAATAATCCAATAACTCCAACATTTTATTGCATACCCAAACTCCACAAAAATATTAAAAAAAACCCGGGAAGGCCCATCTTCTTGGACATAGGAGGGCCAATGGTGGGTGCTAGTCGCTATGTGGACTTTTTTATGCAACCCTTTTTAAACTCATTGCCCTTCTATGTCCAAGATACATCTGATGTGTTGAGGAAACTTGATGGGGTAGAGATCTGTGATGATACTTTATTAGTTACTCTTGATGTGGAATTATTATATTTCTCTATTCCACACATGGTTGGTATAAGGGCAGCTAGATTCTTTCTGATCGGAGCCAGGATCCAGACAGTGAGGGCCTAGGCCTAGAGTGGAGGCACACAATAGCTGACGTCACCCCCCTCGGTAACACAAGGTCTTTTGCCTTAACCAGCCATACTGACATACTAGATTGGATTACATATGTATCAACCCTATGCTAAAAGGAACTCTGAAGACAGGGAGAAGAGTGTATCTTAAAAAAAAAAGTCAGCATCCTACATCCATAATAGCGACTATCGAAGAAACAGGGGAACAATACATCCTCAGTAAAATTTGGTTTAAATTAGAGGAGCTTTGCCGACAACTTATGGAAGCTGCCCCAATGGACTTTTTTTTATTAACCAATGTACAGATGTGGGCTACATAGCCCTAAAACCTGCTGAAATGACAAACACTTACCGCTTGTTAATACGCTACCAACATACGGATCTGCAACATCCAGCAATCACCCCAACCACACGGCGCAAACTGCAACTACCAATAGAGGGGAGAAGCAACATCATTGTGACGGCTCCGGAGAAAGATAGCCCAATGCTACAACATCTTAATTAGCTCTTAAAATGGCAAACTATCACTTAATGTAAAAGTTACCATAGTATATACAGTATACTCATTTTGAGTGATGTCAGTTGGTTGGGCTTTGGCCCCTAGTTAAGTTAGCTAGGTTCTTCTATGTTAATAGTCATAAAACCCTTTTATCTTATTTATGTATAATTAACAAGGATCCAAGAGAGATCAACATTTTTTGTAATAGGGACTAAAATTAGGAATATTAATCAAATGCACATATGAAACTTATATACACTGTCTGTATTTTTGATGCATGTATAACTTGTGTAAGTATAACGACTGTACTACGCAACTCCTCAAATAAAAAAATAATAATATGGAAGGAAGGTACCAGCCTAAATACCAAGGTATATAGTAAGTCAACAGCTACAAACAGTTTACTACACGCTAGCAGCCACCATCCAGAAAGTCTAAAATCAGGGATCCCAGTGGGTCAGTTCCTACGTTTGAAAAGGAACTGCTCCAGTGAGAAAGACTTTGAAGAACAAGCAAAAGAAATGTCATCTAGATTTTTAGAAAGGGGTTACTCTAAATGTCAAGTAAAAAAAGGATAGGTAAGATCCAGACAGAGTTCTAGACGCAACCTGCTTTACAACAGGCAGATTACTAATCGAGATGTAGGTAAGGTTCGCCTAATAACAAGATATAACTCACACTGAAAGCAACTCAGAGACATCGTGAAGAAATATTGACACATTCTAACAGTAGACACAGAACTAAATGAATACATTGGGGATTACCCCCTGTTAACAGCTCGCAGAGCACAGAGCCTAAAAGATAGAATGGTACACAGTGAGTACACAAAAATAAAGGCGTCAAAAACATGGTTGGACAGAAGGAGCAGAGTGCTAGGTTGCAGCCCTTGTGGCCATTGTGTGTTTTGCCGGTTTGTCCAAAAAAACAATACATTTGGAACAAATCCAGATGAATAATATGATATGACAATGGATAACCTGGAATACAACAGGAATCATTTACCTTCTGCACTGTTTGTGTCCTAAGTATTACATAGGAAAAACCAAGTGAGATCTAAAAGATCGAGTTAGGGAACATAGGGATGATATTAAGGGTAAGGTACAAGATAGCCCTGTAGGGAGGCATTTTGAATGTTATCATAAATCAAACTTCACAATCCTGAAAGTTATTTTGAGAGAGAAAAAATATTGTTAGACTTGCCAATATTTAGTAGTTTGTCAAACCTGTATTATATTTTATTTCATTTTACAACTTAATTCCACTTTGATTAGTAGGAATTATGTGGGTTGCCATGACGGTTCTCTTTGAAACTAATAAAGTTAATTTTGTATTGAGAAATAACATAAATTTGGGATGGGTGTATTTTCCCTTGTAATGGATCCGGTGCCCTTTAATAAATTGAAGGTGATGAGTAAGAAGGAGGAGCTGACAAAAGAATAAATAATCAGCACCCAATGAAGGAAGTGTCTGACGAAGACATGTATGCCATTCCAGTTTAGGGAGGGACAAAACGCATCATGACTGGCGCTCATCTGACTGAGAAATTTTAAACTCAAGAGCCAAAATATCCTGATTGCCTCCGCACCCACTCTGGACTGAACCTGAGAGACTATGGCTGGTTGCATCTAAGGCGTGTCTTGCAGAAAGGATCCAGGATGAAACGCCAGGAAGTGTTATGCAGTAATACCAGCCAGCGGCATAATACGGAGGTCAAGCTGTGAGATCTGGGGACAAAGTGATATAATCTGGATATCATTTTCCTCCACATAAGTGTGGTTTGCTACTTTAGACTGTGATATGATACCGAGAGTGTGTTCATACACTTAGTGCTCCCAGGTTCTGTTGATTTAGGCATGGAAATTTAAAACGCAAGTTTGTCTCCTTTAGTTTAATTGCTTGTTGCAACATGGATACAAAAAGGAACTGTTAAATATGAGCCTTTTGAGCGTGTTTTGTATACTTATGTGCTCTTTTTTGGCTCCCTGGAATCTGCCTTTATCAAATGTTATATGGAAATAATTTAGGAATGTATATTTGGCTCATATGTTTCTACTTTGTTTTTACACTTTGGGGGTTATTTGTTTTTTGGGGGCCAATCAGAATCAAGTTCAATCCGATTGGCTGATCCGATCAGCCAATCAGATTGAGCTTGCATTCTATTGGCTGATCGGAACAGCCAATAGAATGCGAGCTCAATCTGATTGGCTGATTGGATCAGCCAATCGGATTGAACTTGATTCTGATTGGCTGATTCCATCAGCCAATCAGAATATTCCTATCTTAATTCCGATTGGCTGATAGAATCCTATCAGCCAATCGGAATTCGATGGACGCCATCTTGGATGACGTCATTTAAAGGAACCGTCATTCTTCGTTCAGTCGTCGGCCAGGATGGATGTTCCGCGTCGGAGGTCTTCAGGATCCTGCCGCTCCGCTCCGGATGGATGACCATAGAAGATCCTGCTTGGATGAAGACTTCAATCAGATGGAAGACCTCTTCTGCCACGCTTGGATGAAGACTTCAGCTGGATCATGGACCTCTTCAGCCCCCCGCTTGGGCTTGGATCAGGACATCGGAGGAGCACTTCTGGACAGATCGGTGAACCCGGTGAGGTGAAGACAAGGTAGGAAGATCTTCAGGGGCTTAGTGTTAGGTTTATTTAAGGGGGGTTTGGGTTAGATTAGGGGTATGTGGGTGGTGGGTTGTAATGTTGGGGGGCTTGGGTATTGTATGTTTTTTTTTACAGGCAAAAGAGCTGAACTTCTTGGGGCATGCCCCGCAAAGGGCCCTGTTCAGGGCTGGTAAGGTAAAAGAGCTTTGAACTTTAGTAATTTAGAATAGGGTAGGGCATTTTTTTATTTTGGGGGGCTTTGTTATTTTATTAGGGGGCTTAGAGTAGGTGTAATTAGTTTAAAATTGTTGTAATATTTTTCTTATGTTTGTAAATATTTTTTTATTTTTTGTAACAGTTCTTTTTTATTTTTTGTACTTTAGCTAGTTTATTTAATTGTATTTGTTTGTAGGAATTGTATTTAATTAATTTATTGATAGTGTAGTGTTAGGTTAATTGTAGGTAATTGTAGGTAGTTTATTTAATTAATTTATTGATAGTGTAGTGTTAGGTTTAATTGTAACTTAGGTTAGGATTTATTTTACAGGTAATTTTGTAATTATTTTAACTATTTTAGCTATTAAATAGTTCTTAACTATTTAATAGCTATTGTACCTGGTTAAAATAAATACAAAGTTACCTGTAAAATAAATATTAATCCTAAAATAGCTATAATATAATTATAATTTATATTGTAGCTATATTAGGATTTATTTTACAGGTAAGTATTTAGCTTTAAATAGGAATAATTTATTTAATAAGAGTTAATTAATTTCGTTAGATTTAAATTATATTTAACTTAGGGGGGTGTTAGTGTTAGGGTTAGACTTAGCTTTAGGGGTTAATACATTTATTAGAATAGCGGTGAGCTCCAGTCGGCAGATTAGGGGTTAATGTTTGAAGTTAGGTGTCGGCGATGTTAGGGAGGGCAGATTAGGGGTTAATTCTATTTATTATAGGGTTAGTGAGGCAAATTAGGGGTTAATAACTTTATAATAATAGCGGTGTGGTCCGGTCGGCAGATTAGGGGTTAATAAGTGTAGGCAGGTGGAGGCGATGTTGTGGGGGGCAGATTAGGGGTTAATAAATATAATATAGGGGTCGGCGATGTTAGGGCAGCAGATTAGGGGTACATAGGGATAATGTAAGTAGCGGCGGTTTACGGAGCGGCAGATTAGGGGTTAATAATAATATGCAGGGGTCAGCGATAGCGGGGGCGGCAGAATAGGGGTTAATAAGTGTAAGGTTAGGGGTGTTTAGACTCGGGGTACATGTTAGAGTGTTAGGTGCAGACGTAGGAAGTGTTTCCGCATAGCAAACAATGGGGCTGCGTTAGGAGCTGAACGCGGCTTTTTTGCAGGTGTTAGGTTTTTTTTCAGCTCAAACAGCTCCATTGTTTCCTATGGGGGAATCGTGCACGAGCACGTTTTTGAGGCTGGCCGCTTGCGTAAGCAACTCTGGTATCGAGAGTTGAAGCTGCGTTAAATATGCTCTACGCTCCTTTTTTGGAGCCTAACGCAGACTTTATGTGGACTCTCAATACCAGAGTTATTTTTATGGTGCGGCCAGAAAAAAGTCGGCGTTAGCTACGTGGGTCGTTACCGACAAAACTCCAAATCTAGGCCTTAGAAACTTAGACATATTAGGTATTCCTAAAATCAGGAAGAAAAAAAATAAATAAATCTATTTGAGGTATTTTTCTATAGCAAAACTCGTTTATAGAAACAATTATAAGGAAAACTTTTTAAAAAATTCATTTTTTATTTGCCTCCCAATTTTCAGTATGACATTTCTATTTATTGTCATTTGATGTACCCATTAGCTTATCACAAGAAATACCCCTTTGTCGGTTAAACAAAGGAAAATAACATGTATGGGTGTCAAGAGCTGATAACTATGGTAAAACCAATACAGCACAAAAACTGGGTAAAACCATTGTTAAGAGTTAAAAAAGGGTCTTCAAATGTTTATTCTTATATTCTATAAATCAGGTGTATACCCCACTTTGCCCAGTAACTACTCAACATTTCTCTTAAGTTACCAGCATAAAAAACTTTTTTGCCAGATTCATGTGGATCAGGTGTGGTTTGTCTCTTGACAGGAAGGTAGGGACAACACCATCAAGTTTTTCTAACTAATAGGCCCCAATTTATCAAAGTCTGGCGGACCTGATCTGACAGTGCGGATCAGGTCCGCCAGACCTCGCTGAATACGGCGAGCAATACGCTCGCCGTATTCAGCATTGCACCAGCAGCTCACAAGAGCTGCTGGTGCAACGCCGCCCCCTGCAGACTCGCGGCCAATGGGCCGCCAGCAGGGGGGTGTCAATCAACCCGATCGTACTCGATCGGGTTGATTTCCGGCGATGTCTATCCGCCTGCTCTGAGCATGCGGACAGGTTATGGAGCTGCGGTCTTTGTGACCAGGCTCGCCAGAAACACGGGGCATCAAGCTCCATTCGGAGCTTGATAGATAGGCCCCATAGAGTATTCCCAACATGCCTCCACACAATTAATTCTGGTCACAATGACAATGATGTAAAATAAAAACATTTGATCACTTGGACTGAAGGTTCTTGTCAGCCACTCTCTTGCACTTTGGTTTTGGCTCTCGCATGCTCACCAGAATCTTAATGGGACAGTCTAGTCAAAATTAAACGTTCATGATTCAGATAGGACATGCAATTTTAAACAACTTTTACTTTTACTAATTTACTTTTATTTACTTATTTAATATATGTAAATTGATATTATTTGCAAATGATGTGCTGGATTCTTTGACCTTTATAGTTTTTGGTGCTTATCTAACCCTCCTAATTTTAGCCAATAGGAAGTATTTGCCTATACAAATTACAACAATGTCATACAGAGTATATGGGTATTGCGTTTCCTCTAAAATCTTCCAAATTTTTACATTTAAATAAAAAAAAATTCTGACTGGGGTTAAAAAGTACCTGAAGCAGTAGAAAGAGAAGTCTTTATCTTGGTGGGGGTCATATACAGGCCTTGAAAATTACTATCCTCTATACCAGGGGTATTCAAACCATGGGTCGTGACCCATTACTGGGTCACAACACAATGTTTACTGGCTCACAACTGTGTGTGTTGTGTTTGTTATATGAAAGTGTGTGTGTGTATGTGTGTGTGTTGTATGAGAGTGTGTGGTGGTAGGTGTTTGTGTTGTGTGGGTGTTATATGAAGGTGTGCATGAGTGTGTGGTGTGTGTTGTATGAGAGTATGTGGTTGTTGTATTAGAGTGTATGTGTGTGTGTTGTATGAGATTGTGTAGTGGGTGGGTGTGTTGTGTGCTATATGAGAGTGTGTGTGTGTCTTGTATCAGAGTGTATGGTGGGTGGGTGTTATATGAATATGTGGTGGGTGGGTGTTGTAAGAGAGTGTATGTGTGTGTTGTATGAGAGTGTGGTGTGTGTGTGTTATTACCATTTACAACATATTCAAGTTTGCAGCTATCTTGTTGTATATTGTGTCAGAAATTTTCAAACCAAGAATAAAAATAGGGTTGCAAAGGAATTTGGTATCATTCCACTGGGTCTTGGGAATAAAAGTTTGAAGAACCCTGCTCTATACCATTCAGACACTCCCTATCTCTTGCCCCACTAGATTTCTACCACTATAGGACTATCTCCAAAGCCTGGGCACCCTGATTAGTGATGTCGTGAACTGTTCGCCGGAGAACAGTTCCCGGCGAACATAGCTTGTTCGCGTTCGCCGATGCGGGCGAACATATGCAATGTTCGATCCGCCCCCTATGTGTCATCATTGAGGAAACTTTGACCCTGTATCTCACAGCCTTCTGACACATTTGAGCCAATCAGCAGCAGACACTCCCTCACAGACCCTCCCAGCTCCTTGGCAGCAGCCATTTTAGATTCATTACGATCTTGCTTTCTTAGTGAGAGGAGCTTTAGTGTTGCTGCTGCTGACATTATAGGGAAATAGATAGCTAGGCTAGTGTATTTAGTGTCCACTACAGTCCTGAAGGACTCATCTAATCTCTGCTGTAAGGACAGCACCCCAAAAAGCCCTTTTTAGGGCTATAACTTCAGTCATTTTTTAATTTTTTTTATTTGTAATTTTATTTGCATTTGCCTGGCTTTCAGCCTGTGTGTGAGGCTTACAGCATATACTGTGATTAGTGCCACCACTGATATCTGCTTAACATTAGTGTAAATTTAAACAACCAAACTTTTAAATCATTTTGCTAGTGTAATCTAATTTCATTTTCTATCAGGCCTGTGTGTCAGGCTTACACAGCATATACTGTGGTTAATTGCTGTGCCAGCAGCCACCACTCATATCTGCTTAACATTATTGTAAATTTAAAAAAACAACTTGTAAATCATTTTGCTAGTGTAATCTAATTTCATTTTCTATCAGGTCTGTGTCTCAGGCTCACACAGGATATACTGTGGTTAATTGCTGTGCCAGCCACCACTCCAGCCACCACTCATAAACATTATTGTAAATTAAAAAAAAAAAATTAAATCATTTTGCTAGTGTAATCTAATTTCATTTTCCATCAGGCCTGTGTGTCAGGCCCACATCATATAGTGTGATTAATAGCTCTTTTTTCCACCACTTATATCTGGTGTAACATTAGTGTACATTTTTAAAAAAAAAAAATTTTTACATCAGTACTCTTCTAGTGTTATTTAATATTAGTTGCCAGGCCAGCCTGGCTGCCATTAGTGCCAGCCTGTGTGTCAGGCTGCCAGCATATACTGTGCCTACTTCCATCCTCAGTGCCAGTCCACCACTCCTATCTGGTGTAACATTAGTTTAAATTTTGTAAAAAATTTTTTTTACATCAGTCTTCTAGTGTTATTTAATTTTAGTTGCCAGGCCAGCCTGCCACTAGTGCCAGCCTGTGTGTCAGGCTGCCAGCACATACTGTGCCTACTTCTATCCTGAGTGCCATCACATTAGTGTAACTTTTTTAAAAACAAACTTTTACATCAGTCTGCTATTGTTATTTAATTGCAGTTGCCTGTCTGCCACCGTGTGTGCCAGGCCCACTTTCCAACTAGTCCCACGAATCATATTTGTTATAACAGTAGTGTAAATATTTTAAATAAAAACTTTTTTGACTGTGAATCATCAGTCTGCTAGTGCAATTAAATTGCAGTTTCCTGCCTGCCCGCGTGTGTGCCAGGCCCACTAGCCAACTAGTGCCACCAATCATATTTGTTGTAACAGTATTGTAAATATTTAAAATCAAAACTTTTTTGACTGTGAATCATCAGTCTGCTAGTGCCATTGAATTGCAGTTGCCTGCCTGCCAGCGTGTGTGTCAGGCCCACTTGCTGCCAACTACTGCCACCAATCATATTTGTTATTACAGTATTGTAAATATTTAAAATAAAAACTTTCTTGACTGTGAAACATCAGTCATCTAGTGTAATCTAATTGCAGTTGCCTTTCCTCCCAGCGTGTGTGCCAGGCCCACTTGCCAAGCCAACTAGTGCCACCAATCATATTTGTTCTAACAGGTTTGAAAATATTTGGTCTGTCACTGTGAAGCGGGCGTAACCCTTACACTACCTGATCGATACAACATCATAACTGATGTTTTAAAGCACGTTATTCCAAACAATTTAGGAATGTTAGTTGATTTAGGCCCTTTATGGGTTAAAAGCAGACTCTGCATCAACTATGTAATTTTCCATGGGAGTTTTGCCATGGATCCCCCTCCAGCATGCCACAGTCCAGGTGTTAGTACCCTTGAAACAACTTTTCCATCACTATTGTGGCCAGAAAGAGTCCTTGTGGGTTTTAAAGTTCGCCTGCCTATTGAAGTCAATGGCGGTTCGCCGGTTTGCGAACAGTAGCGGAAGTTTGAGTCCGCCGTTCGCGAACCGAAATTTTTAAGTTTGCGACATCACTAACCCTGATTTGTTCTCTTATTAAAGAGCTCTGACCCTACAGAGGCTGCTTGACTGACATAGAGGTGCAAACTGTAAGGCCTGGGTCTCGATTGATTCCGAACTTCTCAAGATAAATAATGTAGGTTTCCTGTGTGTGGTTTCTGGAGAGTATCAGCCTCCCATTATACAAGAATATAGCCATCGTTTTTTTCCAAATTTGGGACAGGACAATAAAAATCACACCTGGCATATTTACCCATAAGTATATTTACTTCTCTATTGATTCAATAAATATTAATAAAAATAGATATAGCAGAAACTGTGCATATTTGATTATTAATGTTTTCTAGGATCAATTTACAAATGTATTTTATATTTAGAGGCAGATTAATTTTCTGAAGTGGCAAATAAGTGACATATATGTGTCAGCATTTAAAGGGAAATTAATGATAAAAGCAACATTTATTTTTTTAGCATAAGAGCAAACAGTTTCTTTGACAAGTGTGGCAAATAGTTTGTTTTAGAAAGTTTAGTATTGTAGTTAAACTGTATGTGCCAATATTAAATCAGTTAGTGGATTAACTACTCCTGCTTTACTATATTTAGTTAGTCTGTTATATATTTGTAACTTACCACAAATCTTTGTCATTGTGTACTGCTACCTTTGTAATCAGCACTATGCTATACAGTGCTATACAAATAAATGATAAAAAATAGTATAGACCATTGGTTCTCAACCCAAATGAACTCAAGGCCGGTATCATTTGTTGAAAAGCATACCTAGGTAGGCTCAAGAGTTGAGAGTTAGCTTGCCCCTTCAATAAAGGATACAAAGAAAATGAAGCAAAATTGATAATATAAGTAAACTGGGAAGTTGTTCACATTTTTAAGCTCTATCTGAATCATGGAAGAAACATTTTGGATTTCATGTCCCTTTAAATGCAGCGTTTAATTGCCAAAACATAGATCAAAGGTGGAGCGGTATTTTGTGTGAGATTTCTAGCATAAATTGTGCTAAGTGAAATTGCAGTATATTGCTGGCATTTCTGCACACTTAATACTAGTTAAAAGTAAAGTTTTCTCACTCTAACAAGTTACCAGAGCTAAAAGTAAACCGTGATTTCCATTGTGAAGTTACCAGAAACCTACCAGTTTTACGTTGTACAAATGCAAATCGCTAAAACAAAGCCATTCAGCAGGAATATCTCTGGCAATACAGGCGCTTGCATTGATACCGTTGTACAATGAAATGACAATAGCAATTTAGATGTGTGAAATTGACCTTGTTAATGAAAGATTCATTCATTTAAGTTGGGGCATTATGGGTATGCAGGCAAGTGCACATATATTGCTACAGATCTGACACTGAATGTCTCTAGTGAGTACTGGAGGTAGGCCTATAAAATTCACAATCCAGCAGGGTGCTTGCTGAGCAGCTGAACAAAGCCACTAAAACAAAATGAAAACACAAATCACACTCAAAAATATTCCTTAAAAACAAAAACATCACGTTAAAAGGAATAAAATTTAAGAGGATAGCCACAAAAATCTTGTTTCACACCCATGGCACTTTATTTTCAATTCTGCAATCCTGTTCTGTACAGCGAGAAATTACGGTTATGCAAGAATGAAGCAGGTCATCATCATCGTATCAGTTTTATCATCCTCTATTTTAACCTGGTATATCTCTGCTACATTATCATTAAAGGAGAAACTACACCGAATTGTCAGATCTGCGGAAAAAATCATTGGGTGTAAACTAATTTCTCTTAAGGACATTTAATTTTTATAGAGTCAGAAAATGTTTATCTGATTCATCTCACTTTGGCCATAGTTTTTATAATTGTCTATCTTTTTAATGTAGGCCAAGGTTGAGAGTTTTAAAAACATGGACAGTTTTCTGAATAGTTTTTTCTCCAGGCTATTAAAACAGCAAACAGGAAAACTTCATAGGCGAGATTACATATACGGCGTAGGCTTCAGCGCAAGTGCTGCAACCCGCACCGCCCGTAATTTCACTTTGCACATCGGGCTATTACATATATACGGCGCAGTTCATAAAGTGCCGTAAGTCGGATAAACTAGCGATGTCCAGAAATGTGCGTAAATACAAATTTCTGGAGTCGCCAGTGACTTATGGCAAGAAACTGCCGGGGCCTAAGAAAAGTAAAAAATACAATCAAATCTCTAGTAAAAGTCTAACATTCCTCCCAAAAATAAACCCGACACGTAAAACCCCTATGTACGCCATTAAACTCACATCGGAACAAATAAAAGTATTAACCCCTAAACCGACAACCCCCCACAATGCAATATTCCTATTGACCCCTATATCCGCCATCAAACACACACTGCATGTACTAACTAAAGTATTAACCCCTAAATCTATCATCAAACCCACACCGCAATAAACCTATTAAAGTATTAACCCCTAAATCCGCCAACCCCAAATTCGCAAACTACCTAATAAAACTATTAACCCCTAATCCGCCATTAACCCACAACGCAAACTACCTATTAAAGTATTAACTTCTAAACCGCCAAAGCCCACAACGCAATAAACCTTTTAAAGTATTAACCCCTAAACCACCAAAGCCCACCACGCAATAAACTTATCAAACTATTAACCCCTAAACCACCAAAGCCCAAAAAGCAAATAATTAAATTACTAAGCCCCCTAACTTAAGACCCCCTAACCTAATACCCCCTAAATTAACCCAAATTACAAAATACTAAAGTTACTAACTATTAAAATAAAAAAATCTAACACTACTTTAAAAATAAAAAAAAACTAAGTATAA
The DNA here is from genome assembly GCF_027579735.1 of Bombina bombina. Classification (NCBI taxonomy): domain Eukaryota; kingdom Metazoa; phylum Chordata; class Amphibia; order Anura; family Bombinatoridae; genus Bombina; species Bombina bombina. Next base: position 239,783 of record NW_026511416.1, on the reverse strand, counting down.
ATTAAAGGGACAGTCTAGTCAAAATTAAAATGCTGGTGTAGACTGTCCCTTTAAGCTACAATTACATAAAATAAAAACAATCTAAGATTACAGAAAATAAAGAAACAAAATTATCAAATTTTAAAAAATTATACCTAATCCCTATGAAAATAAAAAAGCTCCCCCCTCAAAAATAAAAACACCCCCTAATCTAATGCTAAACTACCAGTAGCCCATAAAAGGGCTTTTTTGCAAGGCATTGTCTCAAGATAAACAGCTCTTTTACATTAAAAATACACCACAAAGTCCCCTCTAACAGTAAACCCCACCCACCCACCAAACTCCCCAAAATAAAAGAACCTAACACTAAAAAACCTAAACTACCATTGCCCTGAAAAGGACATTTGTTTGGGCATTGCCCTTAAAGGGACATTAAACACTTTAAGATGGTAATATAAAATGATAAATTGTATATAATAAAACAACTCTGCAATATACTTTCATTATTTATTCCTCTTTGCCTGTAATTCCATTCTGAAATTGTGAGCTTTTCAGTTCCTGTTAAAAATGGAAGTGCAGAACACTGTTAAATCCAGCACAACCATTGGCTGCACACTCTAGTGACCTATTTATAACTGACCCTAATTGGCCACAGCAGAGAAGGTTACAACATGGCAGCTCCCAGTGTTTTATAGACACTAAGGCCTAGATTTGGAGTTTGGCGGTAAAAGGGCTGTTAACGCTCCGCGGGCTTTTTTCCGGCCGCACCATAAATTTAACTCTGGTATCGAGAGTTCAAACAAATGCTGCGTTAGGCTCCAAAAAAGGAGCGTAGAGCATTTTTACCGCAAATGCAACTCTCGATACCAGAGTTGCTTACGGACGCGGCCGGCCTCAAAAACGTGCTCGTGCACGATTCTCCCATAGGAAACAATGGGGCTGTTTGAGCTGAAAAAAAACCTAACACCTGCAAAAAAGCAGCGTTCAGCTCCTAACGCAGCCCCATTGTTTCCTATGGGGAAACACTTCCTACGTCTGCACCTAACACCCTAACATGAACCCCGAGTCTAAACACCCCTAACCTTACACTTATTAACCCCTAATCTGCTGCTCCCGCTATCGCTGACCCCTGCATATTTTTTTTAACCCCTAATCTGCCGCTCCGTAAACCGCCGCAACCTACGTTATCCCTATGTACCCCTAATCTGCTGCCCTAACATCGCCGACCCCTATATTATATTTATTAACCCCTAATCTGCCCCCCTCAACGTCGCCGACACCTGCCTACACTTATTAACCCCTAATCTGCCGAGCGGACCTGAGCGCTACTATAATAAATGTATTAACCCCTAACCCGCCTCACTAACCCTATCATAAATAGTATTTACCCCCTAATCTGCCCTCCCTAACATCGCCGACACCTAACTTAAATTATTAACCCCTAATGTGACGACCGGAGCTCACCGCTATTCTAATAAATTGATTAACCCCTAAAGCTAAGTCTAACCCTAACCCTAACACCCCCCTAAATTAAATATAATTTACATCTAACGAAATAAATTAACTCTTATTAAATAAATGATTCCTATTTAAAGCTAAATACTTACCTGTAAAATAAATCCTAATATAGCTACAATATAAATTATAATTATATTATAGCTATTTTAGGATTAATATTTATTTTACAGGCAACTTGGTATTTATTTTAACTAGGTACAATAGCTATTAAATAGTTAAGAACTATTTAATAGCTAAAATAGTTAAAATAATTACAAATTTACCTGTAAAATAAATCCTAACCTAAGATATAATTAAACCTAACACTACCCTATCAATAAAATAATTAAATAAACTACCTACAATTACCTACAATTAACCTAACACTACACTATCAATAAATTAATTAAACACAATTCCTACAAATAAATACAATTAAATAAACTAGCTAAAGTACAAAAAATAAAAAAGAACTAAGTTACAAAAAATAAAAAAATATTTACAAACATAAGAAAAATATTACAACAATTTTAAACTAATTACACCTACTCTAAGCCCCCTAATAAAATAACAAAGACCCCCAAAATAAAAAATTCCCTACCCTATTCTAAATTTAAAAAGTTACAAGCTCTTTTACCTTACCAGCCCTGAACAGGGCCCTTTGCGGGGCATGCCCCAAGAATTTCAGCTCTTTTGCCTGTAAAAGAATAAATACAATACCCCCCCCCAACATTACAACCCACCACCCACATACCCCTAATCTAACCCAAACCCCCCTTAAATAAACCTAACACTAAGCCCCTGAAGATCTTCCTACCTTGTCTTCACCATCCAGGTATCACCGATCCGTCCTGGCTCCAACATCTTCATCCAACCCAAGCGGGGGTTGGCAATCCATAATCCGGTGCTGAAGAGGTCCAGAAGAGGCTCCAAAGTCTTCCTCCTATCCGGCAAGAAGAGGACATCCGGACCGGCAAACATCTTCTCCAAGCGGCATCTTCGATCTTCTTCCATCCGGTGCGGAGCGGGTCCATCTTGAAGCAGGCGACGCGGATCCATCCTCTTCTTCCGATGTCTCCCGACTAATGACGGTTCCTTTAAGGGACGTCATCCAAGATGGCGTCCCTCGAATTCCGATTGGCTGATAGGATTCTATCAGCCAATCGGAATTAAGGTAGGAATTTTCTGATTGGCTGATGGAATCAGCCAATCAGAATCAAGTTCAATCCGATTGGCTGATCCAATCAGCCAATCAGATTGAGCTCGCATTCTATTGGCTGATCGGAACAGCCAATAGAATGCGAGCTCAATCTGATTGGCTGATTGGATCAGCCAATCGGATTGAACTTGATTCTGATTGGCTGATTCCATCAGCCAATCAGAAAATTCCTACCTTAATTCCGATTGGCTGATAGAATCCTATCAGCCAATCGGAATTCGAGGGACGCCATCTTGGATGACGTCCCTTAAAGGAACCGTCATTAGTCGGGAGACATCGGAAGAAGAGGATGGATCCGCGTCGCCTGCTTCAAGATGGACCCGCTCCGCACCGGATGGAAGAAGATCGAAGATGCCGCTTGGAGAAGATGTTTGCCGGTCCGGATGTCCTCTTCTTGCCGGATAGGAGGAAGACTTTGGAGCCTCTTCTGGACCTCTTCAGCACCGGATTATGGATCGCCAACCCCCGCTTGGGTTGGATGAAGATGTTGGAGCCAGGATGGATCGGTGATACCTGGATGGTGAAGACAAGGTAGGAAGATCTTCAGGGGCTTAGTGTTAGGTTTATTTAAGGGGGGTTTGGGTTAGATTAGGGGTATGTGGGTGGTGGGTTGTAATGTTGGGGGGGGGGGTATTGTATTTATTCTTTTACAGGCAAAAGAGCTGAAATTCTTGGGGCATGCCCCGCAAAGGGCCCTGTTCAGGGCTGGTAAGGTAAAAGAGCTTGTAACTTTTTTAATTTAGAATAGGGTAGGGAATTTTTTATTTTGGGGGGCTTTGTTATTTTATTAGGGGGCTTAGAGTAGGTGTAATTAGTTTAAAATTGTTGTAATATTTTTCTTATGTTTGTAAATATTTTTTTATTTTTTGTAACTTAGTTCTTTTTTATTTTTTGTACTTTAGCTAGTTTATTTAATTGTATTTATTTGTAGGAATTGTGTTTAATTAATTTATTGATAGTGTAGTGTTAGGTTAATTGTAGGTAATTGTAGGTAGTTTATTTAATTATTTTATTGATAGGGTAGTGTTAAGTTTAATTATATCTTAGGTTAGGATTTATTTTATAGGTAAATTTGTTATTATTTTAACTAGGTAACTATTAAATAGTTCTTAACTATTTAATAGCTATTGTACCTGGTTAAAATAATTACAAAGTTGCCTGTAAAATAAATATAAATCCTAAAATAGCTACAATTTAATTATAATTTATATTGTAGCTATATTAGGGTTTATTTTACAGGTAAGTATTTAGCTTTAAATAGGAATAATTTATTTAATAAGAGTTAATTTATTTCGTTAGATGTAAATTATATTTAAGTTAAGGGGGTGTTAGTGTTAGGGTTAGACTTAGCTTTAGGGGTTAATACATTTATTAGAATAGCGGTGAGCTCCGGTCGTCAGATTAGGGGTTAATAATTGAAGTTAGGTGTCGGCGACGTTGAGGGGGGCAGATTAGGGGTTAATAAATATAATATAGGGGTCGGCGGTGTTAGGGGTAGCAGATTAGGGGTACATAGGGATAACGTAGGTGGCGGCGCTTTGCGGTCGGAAGATTAGGGGTTAATTATTTTAAGTAGCTGGCGGCGATGTTGTGGGGGGCAGGTTAGGGGTTAATAAATATAATACAGGGGTCGGCGGGGTTAGGGGCAGCAGATTAGGGGTACATAAATATAACGTAGGTGGCGGTCGGCAGATTAGGGGTTAAAAATTTTAATCGAGTGTCGGCGATGTGGGGGGGGCTTGGTTTAGGGGTACATAGGTAGTTTATGGGTGTTAGTGTACTTTAGGGTACAGTAGTTAAGAGCTTTATGAACCGGCGTTAGCCAGAAAGCTTTTAACTCCTGCTATTTTCAGGCGGCTGGAATTTTGTCGTTAGAGCTCTAACGCTCACTTCAGAAACGACTCTAAATACCGGCGTTAGAAAGATCCCATTGAAAATATAGGCTACGCAAATGGCGTAGGGGGATCTGCGGTATGGAAAAGTCGCAGCTGAAAAGTGAGCGTTAGACCCTTTAATCACTGACTCCAAATACCAGCGGGCGGCCAAAACCAGCGTTAGGAGCCTCTAACGCTGGTTTTGACGGCTACCGCCGAACTCCAAATCTAGGCCTAAAACTTTACACTTATTTTGTCACTTTTTTAACAACTAATGAAACTTTAAAAAATACATCTACATGTTAGTCATGGACTAATCTTTTCTATGAATGCATCAGTCTATCTAGCATGTATTTAGTGTTTAATGTCCCTTTAAAAGGGCATTTAGCTCTTTTTCAAAGTGCCCACCCTAATCTAAATAAATAAAAACCCTAATTTTTTAAAAAAAAACAACCAAAGTCTAATCCCCAGGTTGATATTCACCATTCCTGAAGTCCGAGAAGGTCCTGTCCCATGCGGTGAAGTCTTCTTCCAAGCGGCGACCTCTTCTTTCTTCTTCCAGGAACAATACGGCGCAGAGCGGAGGGCGGAGCTGAAGACCGATGACCGCAGAACTGAAGACCGACGACCCTGGAACTGAAGACTGGCGATCCTGGAACTGAAGACCGGCGACCCTGGAACTGAAGACCGGCGACCGCGGAGCCATGGAGCGTGGAGGATCCTCTTCGTGCAATCGCCGCCATACACTGGATAGTGAATTTAAGGGACACGATTCTTCAAATTCAAATCAGCCAATAGTATGAGAACTACTCAAATCCTATTGGCTGTTCAAATTAGCCAATAGGATGAGAGCTACTGAAATTCTATTGGCTAATTTGAATAGCCAATAGAATTTCGAATTTGAGTAGCTCTCATCCTGTTGGCTGATTTGAATTTGAAGAATCAAATCAGCCAATAGGAATTCAAGGGACGCCATTTTTAATTGCACCCCTTTAATTCCCAATCCAGTGTACGGCAGCGATCATACGAAGAGGATCCTCCACGCTCGAAGGTTCCGCGGTCGCCGATCTTCAGTTCCAGGGTCACCGGTCTTCAGTTCCAGGATCGCCAGTCTTCAGTTCCAGGGTAGCTGGTCTTCAGCTCCGCGGTCATCGACCTTCAGCTCCGCCCTCCACTCTGCACCGGATTGTTCTTGGAAGAAGAAAGAAGAGGTCGCCGCTTGGAAGAAGACTTCACCACATGGGGCAGGACCTTCTCTGCCGGACTTCAGGAATGGTGAGTATCAGCCTGGGAGTTAGACTTAAGGTTTTTATTAAATTTGGGGGGGGGGGTTATTTATTTAGATTAGGGTGGGCACTTTGTAAAATAGCTAAATGCCCTTTTAAGGGCAATGTCCAAACAAATGCCCTTTTCAGGGCAATGGGTAGTTTAGGTTTTTTAGTGTTAGGTTCTTTTATTTTGGGGGGTTTGGTGGGTGGGGTTCTTTTACTGTTAGGGGGGACTTTGTGTATTTTTAATGTAAAAGAGCTGTTTATCTTGGGGCAATGCCCTGCAAAAAATACCTTTTATGGGCTACTGGTAGTTAAGCATTAGATTAGGGGGTGTTTTTATTTGGGGGGGAAGCTTTTTTATTTTCATAGGGATTAGGTATAATTTTTTCAAATTTGCTAATTTTGTTTTTTATTTTCTGTAATCTTAGATTTTTTTTATTTTATGTAATTGTAGCTTAAAGGGACAGTCTACATAATAATTTTAATTTTGACTAGACTGTCTCTTTAATTTATACTTTTTTTTGTTTATTTTTTTAGTGTTAGATTTTTTTATTTTAATAGTTAGTAACTTTAGTATTTTGTATTTTGCATTTAGTAATTTGGGGGGTATTAGGTTAGGGCGCTTAGTAATTTAATTATTTGCGTTGTGGGCTTTGGCGGTTTAGGGGTTAATACTTTATAGGTTTATTGCATTGTGGGCTTTGGCGGTTTAGGTGTTAATACTTTGATAGGTTTATTACGTTGTGGGCTTTGGCGGTTTAGGGGTTAATACTTTGATAGGTTTATTGCTTTGGCGGTTTAGGGGTTAATACTTTAATAGGTAGTTTGCGTTGTGGGCTTTGACGGTTTAGGGGTTAATACTTTAATAGGTAGTTTGCGTTGTGGGTTAATGGTGGATTAGGGGTTAATATATTTTATTAGTTATTGCGGTGGGGGTTGGTGGTTGACAGGTAGCTAGATATTGCGCATGCGTTAGGTGTTAGTTTATTTTTGCAGGCAGTTTCGGGAGTTACGGTGCTCCCATACTCAGTGCAAGGCCTGCTGAGGCTGCCTTAGTATAACGAGGTGAAAATAGAGTAAGATTTCTCCATTTTCACCACGTAAGTCCTTGCACTGAATATTGGATACCGATTTGCGACACGGTCCCATGTTAGCTTATGGGAGTAAAAATTGGCGACGATGAGTGAAATATACTCACGTATCTTGTATGCTGCACCATATATGTAATACCAAAATTGCGTAAAAAACGGTGTCGCCGGATTTTGCGGGCGACGCTGCATATGTATTGGGGCCCCACTTATTTCACTTTTGGTAATGATAAAGTACACTTTAGTCAGTCTTTGTGAATATATTTAATGGTTCGAGAAGTTTTACACTGCTGATTGTATTTGTATTTGTCATCTGATACATTTGCACCATGAAAACTTCCCTGTATAATTTTCTTTTCTATACTTGACTAATAAATGATTCTATTCTATTCGTTTCAATGGTAGATGAAGATGTCACATTTTTACAAAAGTTATATTAGTGTATATATTCAGTGTGAGAAATATTTAAAAGCCCACTATTGTAAATGGGAAAAGCTGTGGCCATTTTTGTATGCAAGATATTAGTATTCATACTGATAATCTTCTTTCTTGGCCCAGGTTGTATAACTGATTATGTGAATTGGATGAAGACTTCGGCCCGCTTGGATGAAGACTTCTGCCGGCTTCGATGAGGACTTCTGCCGCTTCGTTGAGGATGGATGTCGGGTCTTCAAAAACTGTAAGTGGATCTTCGGGGGTTAGTGTTAGGTTTTTTTAAGGGTTTATTGGGGGGGTTTATTTTTAGCTTAGGGTTTGGGCGGAAAAAGAGCTAAATGCCCTTTTAAGGGCAATGCCCATACAAATGCCCTTTTCAGTGCAATGGGGAGCTTTGGTTTTATTAGTTAGGATTTTATTTGGGGCGTTTGGTTGTGTGGGTTTTACTGTTGGGGGGTTGTTTGCATTATTTTTTACAGGTAAAAGAGCTGATTTCTTTGGGGCAATGCCCCGCAAAAGGCCCTTTTAAGGGCTATTAGCAGATTAGTTTAGGCTAGGGTTTTTTTTTTATTTTGGGGGGGCTTTTTTATTTTGATAGGGCTATTAGATTAGGTGTAATTAGTTTAAATATTTGATAATTTCTTTTTTATTTTGTGTAAGTTAGTGTTTGTTTTATTTTGTAATTTAGTTAATTGTATTTAATTAATGTAATTTATTTAGTTGTAGTGTAAGGTTATGTGTTAGTGTAAGACAGGTTAGGTTTTATTTTACAGGTAACTTTGTATTTATTTACTAACTAGTCTACCTAGTTAAAATAAATACAAACTTACCTGTAAAATAAAAATAAAACCTAAGCTAGCTACAATGTAACTATTAGTTATATTGTAGCTAGCTTAGGGTTTATTTTACAGGTAAGTATTTAGTTTTAAATAGGAATTATTTAGTTAATGATAGTAATTTTTATTTAGATTTATTTTAATTATTTTAAAGTTAGTGGGTGTTAGGGTTAGGGTTAGACTTATTGTTAGGTTTAGGGGTTAATAATTTTAGTACAGTGGAGGCAATGTTAGGGACAGCAGATTAGGGGTTAATAACAGTAATGTAGATTGTGGCGATGTTAGGGACAGCAGATTAGGGGTTAATAATATTGAACTAGTGCTTACGATGCGGGAGTGCGACAGTTTAGGGATTAATATGTTTATTCTAGTGGCGGCAATGTCCGGAGCGGCAGATTAGGGGTTAATAATTTTATTTTAGTGTTTGCGATGCGGGAGGGCCTCGGTTTAGGGGTTAATAGGTAGTTTATGGGTGTTAGTGTACTTTTTAGTACTTTAGTTATGAGTTTTATGTTACGATGTTGTAGCATAAAACCCATAACTACTGACTTTCAGTTTATGGTATGGATCTTGACGTTATAGGCTGTACAGCTCACTTTTTGACCTCCCAGGCAGACTTGTAATACAAAGGAAGTCCCATTGAAAAAGGACTTTTTGAAAGCTGCGGTAGTTACGTAGCGTTACGGCCAAAAAAGTGTGCGGTACACCTAAACCTGCAAGACTCGTAATACCAGCGGTAGTGAAAAAGAGCCTTAACACTGCTTTTTCACTCATACTGCAAAACTCGTAATCTAGCCGATAGTGTCTCACTTCCAAGTGATTCAGCATTTGGGTAACATCATGTCCCTTTAATATGTGTAATTATTATTTCATATGCATGACAGAAACTTTACTATGTCCCTTTAATTTCTTATAGTATACACTATGGGCTAGATTACAAGTGGAGCGCTAATTTAATGTGTGCCCGTTTACAGGTGCACGTTAAATAACCAGCCATTATAAGTGGCTGATTAATGCTACCGCAAGCTCGCGGTAGCACTTTGCGCTGAAATTCATTAACCAGAGGTCAGATCTCTGGTTAATGAAAAAAATGTCCCCCCATTTGCCCCCAAACCAAAGTGTAAGGTTACTTTATTAAATAAAAAATTGTAGCATCTTTTTTTAAATAACTGCACAAAGCAGTTATAAGTGGTTAAACTGAGGGGATGTAGGGTGTTAGAAAAAAAAACATCACCAAAAAGTTTCTTTACATTGCGGTCTATAGGGACTGTGTAAGAGGTGTAAATATATATGTATATGATTTTATATATATATATATATATATATATATATATATATATATATATATATATGTGTTAATATGTGTATATAAACACGTAAATATATATGTATATATTGATATACATATATATTTAAACTTTGCTGCCCAGCGCTGCACAACTTACTCCTTCCGTTGCGCAAGGTTTTGTGCCGTGTCTATCTGCATCAGAATGAGGCTCCCATTGTAGCCTATGAAAGTGAGCTTTCGTGAGCGCAAAGCTTCCATGCAATGCGAACTTGAGGTCACGTTCGCATTGCACTCAACTTGTAATACCATTGCACATTTGCGTGCGCCAGTATTACTGAGTGGAGCACATATATGGCACTCTCGAAAAACGCAAGTTTGCGCTCCACTAGTAATGTAGCCCTATGAGTTTAATATTTCTTTAAATCGTGCCAATAACAATCTATAAAAGTAAAATCTAGTATCAGGAAACTTTAGTGGAAGTAAAGAATTGCAGCAGTTTAAAAGTCTAATAGGAAATGTCACAGCTGCTATTTTACAGCAAAGCAAATGAAAAACACCTCAAATTAAACTTAATGAATCTTGCCTGAGCACTGCTGGCCTTACAGTTAATCTACACAAAGCTCTTATCAGCCAAACCTCTGGGAAAAAAATAAGTGAGTCATTTTGAGTACAATTTATCATTTAGTCATGGATTTTGCAACCCTCAGAGACATCAAAGATTACATTTCAAAAGCACAACAGAGATTATCCACATACTGTATATTTTTTCCCTTAGTGTTATAAATTAGGGAATGCAGTTTGACTTTATGGTGTTGTGAAAAAAAAACTGCTTGAAAAATCATTTCTTTTAGCTATAAACAGCACATTTCAACTCTTATCTAATATGAGAAATATTTTTTTTTTATTTTTTTTTTAAATTGGCTTTAATTTCCTCTTCAGTTCCAACATTCCTGCAACAGCATTTAGCAGTTCAGTAAATATAAAAGATTTATTAAATACAGTAAAAATGCTAAATAAAAAAACAAAGCAGTAATACTTACATTGAATTTCAAAAAAGCAGTAGAATTTTTTTTTCCTGACAAATTTCAAAGTTTCATTTTCCTGGCCCCTATATCATGTGACAGCCATCAACCAATCACAGATTCATGGAGTTCATACTGTGAACGCTATATACTTAGTAGGAGCAGGTGTCTTAGAAAACGTGTGTATAAAAAGACTATATATTTTTATAACTAAAGTAAATGTTTTAATTGCATGTTTTGTACAAATTATAAAAGTTTACATTTGACTTTAGTATCCCTTTAATTTTGAGAAACAAGTGTTTTGTTTCGTTTTTAATTAACATATAAAATATACAGTTAAATTATAAAGAAGGGTAAAAATGAAAAAAATTACTTTTTTAGTATTTTATCAATTTTTTTCTTTCATGATTCAGATAGAGCATGAAATTTTAAGCAACTTTCTAATTTACTCCTATTATCAATTTTAATTCGTTCTCTTGCTATCATTATTTTAAAAGCAGGAATGTAAATCTTAGCAGCCAGCCCATTTTAGGTTCAGCACCATGGATTGTGCTTGCTTATTGGAGGCTTACATTTACCCACCAATAAGCAAGCATAACCCAGGTTCTCAACCAAAAATGGGCCGACTCCTATGCATCACATTCCTGCTTTTTAAATAAAGATAGCAAGAGAACAAAGAAAAATTGATAATAGGAGTAAATTAGAAAGTTGCTTAAAATTGCATGCTCTATCTGAATCATGAAAGAAAAAAATTGGGTTTAGTGTCCCTTTAAGCCAAGAGATACGTAATAGAATTAATGTTTGTTTAAAACTTCAAAACACACTTTCCAATTTATCAAATGCAAAAACAAATTAAATACTCAAATGCTTGAGGACAGAATCTTAAATAATAAGGGCCAGATTATGAGTGGAGCGCTATTTGCTCTAGAAGTAACACCCGACCCATGCGCTAACCCAAAGCATATTCTCAAGTGCGCTAACCCGACATGAAAATATGAATATTTCTCATTCAAATGTTCTTCACATATAAGTATATGTTCTGTGTATTCATAAATACATATTTCTACATATATCTGATGGTATTTTGGTACAATATCTATTTATACATATATGTATATATATATATATATATATATATATATATATAAGTTTTGAAATTATCCGGTTCGCACTACCTCTTATTATTAACACTCTAAATCATTCGAGTGGTCTGACTTGTAAGTTAATATCAGAACCACCCTGTGCACGGAGGGAAGAGGAATATTAATAGTATTAATTAAACAAGAATTGTGTGAAAAACCTTTTCCACACTAAGTTCCCTATGTCCAGCACCAGATTATAGGTTATAAATCAACAAACTAGTATAACCATATTGGGACTATATCTATTGGAATTACCACACAATTTTATATACAAGTCATAATAAATAACACCAAAAAGAAAACAATTTGAACATTTGCAATATGTTTACTGAAATATCCGTAAGAAAGACACCAGATCCACCCCTTGCTGATATATCTACTTTTTCCAACCCCAGAAATTTCAGGGTTTCCTCATCACTGTTGTGAAATTTCTTAAAGTGTCTTGCTACACTACTGGTTTTTACTTTGTTAGAAATATCTCTTTTATGTTCCTTAATCCTTTCTTTCAATTCACGGTAGGTTTTACCTACATAATATAGGAGGCAGCAACAATAGACTAAATATATAATTCCTTCACTTTTACAATTAATTCTTCATTTTATTCTATAGCTTTGACCACTTTTATCTACAAAGCAAGTGCCTTGTTGCATATTGCTACAAACTGAGCATTTATTGCATCTGTAATTTCCTTCCCTTGTTTGATGCTTTCCTAACCAATTGCTTTTAAATGTATCTATATAGTGGCTTTGAACCAGTTTGGAGCCCTTCTAGCTGACATTAGGGGTCTATCTCCCACATAATTTATAATTTCCTTCTCTAGAGTTAGAATTGGCCAATGTTTGTTTAATATGGCTCTAATGTCCTGCCATTTATTATTATACATTGAAATAAATCTAATCTTATTGTCTTGGTTTATTTCTTTAGTCTTGTATAACAATTCTTCTCTATTTCTTTTGATGGCTAACACATATGCTTTTTTAAGTACATTAGAATATCCTCTTTTTCTAAATCTCTCTCTTAGGGAGCCAGCTTCTTATTTAAATGTAGTTACTTCTGAACAGTTTCTATGATGTCTCAAATATTGTCCTTTTGGAATATTATTTATTAGGGAGGGTGGGTGGTGACTCTCGGCCATTAGTAAAGTATTTCCTGCCGTCTTTTTCCTGTAAGTACTGGTACATATTTTATTATTTTGTATGTTAATCCTTAAATCCAGGAAGGTTATTTCTGTCTTATTGAATTCATAAGTGAATTTAAAATTATAATTATTTATGTTAATTTCTTTCATGAAATTTTTTGACATTACTTCTGTTCCTGACCAGAATAGTAGGATGTCATCTATGAAGCAAAGCCAGAGCTTGATATTATCCCCCTGGCTTCCCCCATAGATGACATCCTTCTCCCATTTGCCTAAATATAGGCAAGCATAGGTGGGGGCACAGCAAGTTCCCATTGCCGTGCCCCTCATCTGTTGATAGAATTTACCTCCAAATGTGAAGAAATTTCTTTCCAATACAAAGCTCAAAAGTTTGCTCACATATTTGGTGTGTTTAGAGAACAGATGGCCTCTTTGATCTAAGAAGTATTCACATGCCGCTATACCTTTCTTGTGTGGTATTGAAGAATAAAGTGACTCAACGTCTATTGCCACTAATATCCACTCATTCTCAAAACACATACCTTGAATGATTTTTAATACATCCTGAGTATCCTTTACATATGAAGGCAAATTTAAGAGACTGGGCCTAAGTATATAGTCAATGTATTGTGATGCTTTTTCTGTTAAGGAACCTTGACCAGAAATTATTGGTCTACCTGGTGGTGGAACTATACCTTTATGGATTTTTGGTATTGTATAAAAAGTTGATAATTTGGGAAATTTTACTCTCAAAAATTCCACTTCCTTTTTATTAAGTAAGCCTCCATCTTTGCCCTCCCCAATGAGTTTTTCTAATTCATCCTTATATGTTTCTGTTGGGTAGGTTTTAAGAATCATATATTGCTTTCTATCCAAAAGTTGTTTAGAACATTCTTTTACATAATCTGTAGTTCTTAGTACTACTACATTGCCGCCCTTATCGGCTGGCTTTATAGTAATTGTTCTATCATTTGCCAAGGACTTTAATGCTTTTCTTTGTTCCTGTGTTAAATTATCATTAATTGCTGTTGTTAAGTTAAATTCATTAATATCAGCCTCAACTAATTTAACAAAATTATTCACACAAGCCACCTGTGAGAGTGCTGGCATGTGAGAAGAATTATTTCTAAGAGTAGTGTGTCCAATTTTTTGTTGTTCAGAGTTCATCTCCTCTGCTAATTCTTCTAACTGTACTAAAGTTGCTCTGTCATGAATGTCTAACATTTCAGTAGTATTTGTATTCTAAGTGCTAAAGACCTTTTTCAGGACTATTTTCCTAGCAAACATATGGACGTCTTTTACTATTTCAAATTTATTGCATCTGTTTGTCGGTACAAAGTTTAGTCCTTTTTCTAATACTTTAATTTCACTTGTTAATAAGATTCTATCGGATAGATTTATTATGTCTGTATTTATTTCTGCACTTGCTGGATCCTCAATGGGTATCTCTGTTGTTTTTCTATAGAATCCTCTCTTGTGTTTTTGTCCCCCTCTCCTTGTCTTGTTCTTCTTCGCATGAATAAAAAACTTCTTCTTTTATAATTCCTTCTCCTAGAGTTATCTGATGGTGTACCTGAAGTATCTGATTCTGAACTACTTGATTGTAAATTGGTATATTCATATACTTTTCCTTCCTGGTAATCCCCCCAATCTCTTTGGAATTTTCTTTTTTTCCTATACTTTATTTCTTCGTGGATTTTTCTAACTTCCATTTGGACTAAGTCCAACTGTCTACGATATTCTTCTAGACTTTCCCATTTCTTTAATTTTAATTCTAGTTCTTTTATCTCATTTTCTATTTTTAGCTTCCTTAATTCATTTTCACCCAGCAATAATTTCATCCAATTCAATGAACATTCATTTGCATATTCCTCCCATTTTTGTTTAAAATTCTCTGTTAGAGGATCATTTAGATTAGTTCCTGGTCTTTTTCTGATTCTGAGACCTCTTGGTATCATTTTTGCTTCTGTATATTTTGTTAAACTTGAAATTTCCCATCTTAGTTTCTGTTCTTTTAGCAGTTTCTGTTTATAATCTTTAAATGATTTATATATATTATCTGTAACATTTGAATCCCTATTTTCAGTGAATATATCTGATGTAGAAAATGTTTCCACCATATCATATTCCCATTCTTGTTCATTAAAGAATGCAATCTTAATTTGATCCCTTTTTAATATGGGTGACTATATTTTAGAAGTGTGCAATCTAGATTTGAAAGATCCCTTAAGGGGATCAAAAGAAATAAGTTTTGAAATTATCCGGTTCGCACTACCTCTTATTATTAACACTCTAAATCATTCGAGTGGTCTGACTTGTAAGTTAATATCAGAACCACCCTGTGCACGGAGGGAAGAGGAATATTAATAGTATTAATTAAACAAGAATTGTGTGAAAAACCTTTTCCACACTAAATTCCCTATGTCCAGCACCAGATTATAGGTTATAAATCAACAAACTAGTATAACCATATTGGGACTATATCTATTGGAATTACCACACAATTTTATATACAAGTCATAATAAATAACAACAAAAAGAAAACAATTTAAACATTTGCAATATGTTTACTGAAATATCCGTAAGAAAGACAACAGATAACAAATTATTAATATACGAACGTGGGCCCACTTGTGTATTTAAATATTGGCCAATATATCTAATGTCCATTTAGTAGACTTTATCCTTTTATATTCAGGGTAGTAATATTTTTTTGTTAATGTTCTTAACATATATTTGTTTGCTTTAAGGATTTCAATATTTTTGCCATGCAGCGGGCTTATCTTTTGCCCGCATAGATAGAAAAGTTCTCAGCGATATTTTATGAGAAGGTTTTTCAACACTCTAGGGGTGGAATAACATTTGTAACAATTTGCAGAGTTCATCAAAGTTAACACTTGTTGTTGTGTTTCCAATTGTATCGCAGCACGGCGCCTCAAGGGATTATGGCTTCATAGATTTTTTATGTATACACCTCCTGCTCACCTTGCTAGGCTGCCTATCGCAACTTAAGTAATACCACAAAGTTTATTTTACCTTGATTGCAGCTTGTCTTCGGTCTCCGTATATAGAGAAAATTACTCACAGGTCTTCTTTGTTTTGTGAAATTCCGACCCTCAGAGAGTGGACCTTACTCAATGTTGCTGTTGTTTATCCGGTCTTTACTTTCGGTTAATCCAGCTTGTTCATGAGGGCTCAGCTGTAGCCCTCAGTTTGAATTTCATGCAGCTACGCGCGTTTCACCCTTACTGGTTATTCGCATAGGGCTTCGTCCTGCTTAATTTCTTTCTGGTCCTAGTGCCGACCTTTTATTTGATTCTGAATCTGTTCCGCCCATAAGGTGAAATAAATATTTACATATTGCTTCATTTTATAACATTGTATCTTGCTATTGCAAGGATTCCTTTATACATCTTTGTTGTTGTAACAACCTTTAATAGACCTTTTTCCAAATATACAATAATTGTTAATTTTACATATGTATGACTGGCAAAATACTTTCATTTTTATATACAGTTATCTCATATATAACATCATAATCGATGAAGAATTTATTCTTAATTTTGTTCAAGACACCATTGGTGAAGATTTTTATCATTCCATGTTTTTATAACTTTTGTGAGATGCAAACATAAATTTAAATAACTCTTTATATTCTTATTTTTGATAAATTACTGAGGGGTTGGGTTAAAGATTTTCCCTTTCTATTTAACTATTAAAAATCATTCAAGGTATGTGTTTTGAGAATGAGTGGATATTAGTGGCAATAGACATTGAGTCACTTTATTCTTCAATACCACACAAGAAAGGTATAGCGGCATGTGAATACTTCTTAGTTCAAAGAGGCCATCTGTTCTCTAAACACACCAAATATGTGAGCAAACTTTTGAGCGTTGTATTAGAAAGAAATTTCTTCACATTTGGAGGTAAATTCTATCAATGGGAACTTGCTGTGCCCCCACCTATGCGTGCCTATATTTAGGCAAATGGGAGAAGGATGTCATCTATGGGGGAAGCCAGGGGGATAATATAAAGCTCTGGCTTCGCTTCATAGATGACATCCTACTATTCTGGTCAGGAACAGAAGTAATTTCATGAAAGAAATTAACATAAATAATTATAATTTTAAATTCACTTATGAATTCAATAAGACAGAAATAACCTTCCTGGATTTAAGGATTAACATACAAAATAATAAAATATGTACCAGTACTTACAGGAAAAAGACGGCAGGAAATACTTTACTAATGGCCGAGAGTCACCACCCACCCTCCCTAATAAATAATATTCCAAAAGAACAATATTTGAGACATCGTAGAAACTGTTCAGAAGTAACTACATTTAAAGAAGAAGCTGGCTCTCTAAGAGAGAGATTTAGAAAAAGAGGATATTCTAATAATGTACTCAAAAAAGCATATGTGTTAGCCATCAAAAGAAATAGAGAAGAATTGTTATACAAGACTAAAGAAATAAACCAAGACAATAAGATTAGATTTATTTCAATGTATAATAATAAATGGCAGGACATTAGAGCCATATTAAACAAACATTGGCCAATTCTAACTCTAGAGAAGGAAATTATAAATTATGTGGGAGATAGACCCCTAATGTCAGCTAGAAGGGCTCCAAACTGGTTCAAAGCCACTATATAGATACATTTAAAAGCAATTGGTTAGGAAAGCATCAAACAAGGGCAGGAAATTACAGATGCAATAAATGCTCAGTTTGTAGCAATATGCAACAAGACACTTGCTTTGTAGATAAAAGTGGTCAAAGCTATAGAATAAAAGGTAGAATTAATTGTAAAAGTGAAGGAATAATATATTTAGTCTATTGTTGCTGCCCCCTATATTATGTAGGTAAAACCTACCGTGAATTGAAAGAAAGGATTAAGGAACATAAAAGAGATATTTCTAACAAAGTAAAAACCAGTAGTGTAGCAAGACACTTTAAGAAATTTCACAACAGTGATGAGGAAACCCTGAAATTTCTGGGGTTGGAAAAAGTAAATATATCAGCAAGGGGTGGCAACCTAGATAATATATTGCTTCAAAAGGAATGTAAGTGGATATATGATCTTAAAGCTTTGAAACCATATGGATTAAATGAAGAAATAAATTATGCTCCTTTCCTTCAAGAAAATTACATCACAACAATAAGGGTTAAACCCCACTACTCAACAATAATGGAATTAGTTCTTTTATTATTACTGTCTAGTTAAATAGAAAGGGAACATTTCTATCTTTAACCCAACCCCTCAGTAATTTATCAAAAATAAGAATAAAAAGAGTTATTTAAATTTATGTTTGCATCTCACAAAAGTTATAAAAAACATGGAATGATAAAAATCTTCACCAATGGTGTCTTGAACAAAATTAAGAATAAATTCTTAATCGATTATGATGTTATATATGAGATAACTGTATATAAAAATTAAAGTATTTTGCCAGTCATATATATGTAAAATTAACAATTATTGTATATTTGGAAAAAGGTCTATTAAAGGTTGTTACAAAAACAAAGATGTATAAAGGAATCCTCGCAATAGGAAGATACAATGTTATAAAATGAAGCAATATGTAAATATTTATTTCACCTTATGGGCGGAACAGATTCAGAATCAAATAAAAGGTCGGCACTAGGACCAGAAAGAAATGAAGCCAGACGAAGCCCTATGCGAATAACCAGTAAGGGTGAAACGCGCGTAGCTGCATGAAATTCAAACTGAGGGCTAAAGCTGAGCCCTCATGAACAATCTGGATTAACCGAAAGTAAAGACCGGATAAACAACAGCGACATTGAGTAAGGTCCACTCTCTGAGGGTTGGAATTTCACAAAACAAAGAAGACATGTGAGTAATTTTCTCTATATACGGAGACTGAAGACAAGCTGCAATCAAGGTAAAATAAACTTTGTGGTGTTACTTAAGTTGCGATAGGCAGCCTAGCAAGGTGAGCAGGAGGTGTATACATAAAAAATCTATGAAGCCATAATCCCTTGAGGCGCCACGCTGCGATACAATTGGAAACACAACAAGTGTTAACTTTGATGAACTCTGCAAATTGTTACAAATGTTATTCCACCCCTAGAGTGTTGAAAAACCTTCTCATAAAATATCGCTGAGAATCTTTCTATCTATGCGAGCAAAGGATAAGCCCGCTGCATGGCAAAAATATTGAAATCCTTAAAGCAAACAAATATATGTTAAGAACATTAACAAAAAAATATTACTACCCTGAATATAAAAGGATAAAGTCTACTAAATGGACATTAGATATATTGGCCAATATTTAAATACACAAGTGGGCCCACGTTCGTATATTAATAATTTGTTATCTGGTGTCTTTCTTATGAATATTTCAGTAAACATATTGCAAATGTTCAAATTGTTTTCATTTTGTTGTTATTTATTATGACTTGTATATAAAATTGTCTGGTAATTCCAATAGATATAGTCCCAATATGGTTATACTAGTTTGTTGATTTATAACCTATAATCTGGTGCTGGACATAGGGAACTTAGTGTGGAAAAGGTTTTTCACACAATTCTTGTTTAATTAATACTATATATATATATATGTAGCCCTCAGTTTATGCCGAGGTTAGGTTCCAGAAGGATGGTTGTAAATCGAAACCGTTGTAAATTGAAACCCAGTTTATAATGTAAGTCAATGGGAAGTGAGGGAGATAGATTCCAGGCCCCTCTCAAAATTTTCATAAGTAACACCTAATACATTATTTTTAAAGCTTTGAAATTAAGACTTTAAATGCTAAACAGCATTATATACCTAATTAAATAATCACACAACAGACTGTATCATCAAACTAAGTTTAATGAACAAAAACATTTTTTTACTTGCATTTTTCTGCAAACAGTTCTCTGCATTGTTAGCCTGTTAGATAATATTGGGTCTGCACCTATTCTATGCATTTCAATCTGGAGTGATTAATAGACAGTTAGGCACCCTCACCTCAAGCAGCTGGACAGGAAGCTAATATGGAAGTGGCTGCTAGATCTTGTTGCTTGAAAGCTGCTCGATAGCTATGGTCTGTTCTGTGTACACAGATTCATTTCAGTCTGCAAAGTTGCATAACTTTGCTGCAACACAAGCGGACAGCTCCACCTACTGGCTATTTTAATTAGTGCACTGCTTTTCAATGCTTTTCAATAGCAGTCACATGACTGAAAAAAAGGTTGTTATTCTGAAACGGTGCAAATTGAACCGGCGTAAACCGAGGGCCACCTGTATGTATATATATATATATATATATATATATATATATATATATATATATATATATATGATTTTATATATATATGATTATATACAGATATATATATATATATATATATATATATATATATGAATATCTATTTACAAATACTTAGAACATATTCTGCTATGTGCAGAACATTGGAATGTAAAATATTTACAGTAAATACACACTATAACACTTTATTAAATATGAATATTGCATAAATATGAATTTTCATGTTTTCATCTACTTAACACCAAAGGGCTCCAATGCACTTGTAGATATATGATTAAATATATAACATAGTAGATGAGGTTGATAAAACACAATAGTCCATCAAATTGAATCTATACAAATCTTTATATACTTGGTGACCCATTTAATGATATCCCTGAATTCTGTTTCTAGCCAGAAATGTACCTAAACTAATTTTATATATATATATATATATATATATATATATATATATATATATATCTGTGTGTGTATTTATGTGTTCATATGTTTATATTTGTCTGTAAATACATATAGGGGCCTAGTTATCAAGCCGTCAACCTCAAATACGCTGGAATTCCGCAGCGTATTTGTGGCGAGGCTGATTCGCCTTAGTTATCAAAGGCTAGAGACCGGCAAAAGTAGAATTTTGTGACGTAAACTTCGATCCGCCGGACTTAGTCCGACACAGATCGATTCTTACGTCACTCCAGATGTTCCGCACACAAGTGCGGCACAATCTGACTACTTTTGCTAGTTATCAAAAAACTAGCAGGTACGCTCGGCACTTTTACGGCCCAGCGTACCTGGTTTTCAAACCGCCACCCTGGAGGTGGCGGATCCCATAGGAATCAATGGGAGTCTGACCATAGCGAAAGTACAAGTTCGCTGCTGCCAGACATCCCATTGATTCCTATGGGAGCTGTCTACACCTTACACCCTAACATGTACCCCGAGTCTAAACACCCCTAATCTGTCCCCCCTACACCGTCGCAACTAAATAAAGTGTTTACCCCCTAAGCCGCCGCTCCCGGAGCCCACCGCCACCTACATTATACCTAGTAACCCCTATCCTGCCCCCCTATACCGCCGCCCTCTATAATAACGTTATTAACCCCTATCCTGCTGATCCCGCACCTCGCCGCAAATAAATAGTTTGACCCCTAAACCGCCGCTCCCTGAACCCTGTCGCAACCTATATTAAATTTATTAACCCCTATCCTGCCCCCCCTACACCGTCGCCAACTATAATAAATTTATTAACCCCTATCCTGCCCCCCACTACACCGCCGCCACTGTAATAAAATTATTAACCCCTAAACCTAAGTCTAACACTAACCCTAACACCCCCCTAACTTAAATATTAATTAAATAAATCTAAATAATATTTCTCTTATTAACTGAGGCCTAGATTTGGAGTTTGGCGTTAGCCGTGAAAACCAGCGTTAGAGGCTCCTAACGCTGGTTTTAGGCTACCTCCGGTATTTGGAGTCACTCAAAATAGGGTCTAACGTTCACTTTTCAGCCGCGACTTTTCCATACCGCAGATCCCCTTACGTCAATTGCGTATCCTATCTTTTCAATGGGATCTTTCTAACTCCGGTATTTAGAGTCGTGTTTGAAGTGAGCGTTAGACATCTAACGACAAAACTCCAGCCGCAGGAAAAAAGTCAGTAGTTAAGAGCTTTCTGGGCTAACGCCGGTTTATAAAGCTCTTAACTACTGTGCTCTAAAGTACACTAACACCCATAAACTACCTATGTACCCCTAAACCGAGGTCCCCCCCACATCGCCGACACTCGAATAATTTTTTTTAACCCCTAATCTGCCGACCGCCACCTACGTTATCCTTATGTACCCCTAATCTGCTGCCCCTAACACCGCCGACCCCTGTATTATATTTATTAACCCCTAACCTGCCCCCCACAACGTCGCCTCCACCTACCTACACTTATTAACCCCTAATCTGCCGACAGCAAAGTGCCGCCACCTACGTTATCCTTATGTACCCCTAATCTGCTGCCCCTAACACCGCCGACCCCTATATTATATTTATTAACCCCTAATCTGCCCCCCTCAACGTCGCCTCCACCTGCCTACACTTATTAACCCCTAATCTGCCGAGCGGACCGCACCGCTATTATAATAAAGTTATTAACCCCTAATCCGCCTCACTAACCCTATAATAAATAGTATTAACCCCTAATCTGCCCTCCCTAACATCGGCGACACCTAATTTCAATTATTAACCCCTAATCTGCCGACTGGAGCTCACCGCTATTCTAATAAATGTATTAACCCCTAAAGCTAAGTCTAACCCTAACACTAACAACCCCCTAAATTAAATATAATTTACATCTAACAAAATTAATTATCTCTTATTAAATAAATTATTCCTATTTAAAGCTAAATACTTACCTGTAAAATAAATCCTAATATAGCTACAATATAAATTATAATTATATTATAGCTATTTTAGGATTAATATTTATTTTACAGGTAACTTTGTATTTATTTTAACCAGGTACAATAGCTATTAAATAGTTAAGAACTATTTAATAGTTACCTAGTTAAAATAATTACAAAATTACCTGTAAAATAAATCCTAACCTAAGTTACATTTAAACCTAACACTATACTATCATTAAATTAATTAAATAAAATACCTACAATTACCTACAATTAAACCTAACACTACACTATCAATAAATAAATTAAATACAATTCCTACAAATAACTACAATGAAATAAACTAACTAAAGTACAAAAAATAAAAAAGAACTAAGTTACAAAAAATAAAAAAATATTTACAAACATAAGAAAAATATTACAACAATTTTAAACTAATTACACCTACTCTAAGCCCCCTAATAAAATAACAAAGACCCCCAAAATAAAAAATGCCCTACCCTATTCTAAATTACTAAAGTTCAAAGCTCTTTTACCTTACCAGCCCTGAACAGGGCCCTTTGCGGGGCATGCCCCAAGAAGTTCAGCTCTTTTGCCTGTAAAAAAAAAAACATACAATACCCCCCCCCAACATTACAACCCACCACCCACATACCCCTAATCTAACCAAACCCCCCTTAAATAAACCTAACACTAAGCCCCTGAAGATCTTCCTACCTTATCTTCACCATACCAGGTTCACCGATCCGTCCTGAAGAGCTCCTCCGATGTCCTGATCCAAGCCCAAGCGGGGGGCTGAAGAGGTCCATGATCCGGCTGAAGTCTTCATCCAAGCGGGAGCTGAAGAGGTCCATGATCCGGATGAAGTCTTCATCCAAGCGGGAGCTGAAGAGGTCCATGATCCGGATGAAGTCTTCTATCAACGGCATCTTCAATCTTCTTTCTTCTGGAGCCATCATCTTCCATCCGACGCGGAACATCCTCTTCTCCCGATGCCTACTAGCCGAATGACGGTTCCTTTAAGGGACGTCATCCAAGATGGCGTCCCTCGAATTCCGATTGGCTGATAGGATTCTATCAGCCAATCGGAATTAAGGTAGGAATATTCTGATTGGCTGATGGAATCAGCCAATCAGAATCAAGATCAATCCGATTGGCTGATCCAATCAGCCAATCAGATTGAGCTCGCATTCTATTGGCTGATCGGAACAGCCAATAGAATGCGAGCTCAATCTGATTGGCTGATTGGATCAGCCAATCGGATTGAACTTGATTCTGATTGTTTTTTTTTTCAGCTCAAACAGCCCCATTGTTTTCTATGGGAGAATCGTGCACGAGCACGTTTTTGAGGCTGGCCGCTTGCGTAAGCAACTCTGGTATCGAGAGTTGAAGCTGCGTTAAAAATGCTGTACGCTCCTTTTTTGGAGCCTAACGCAGCCTTTATGTGGACTCTCAATACCAGAGTTATTTTTATGGTGCGGCCAGAAAAAAGCCGGCGTTAGTTTTTCGGGTCGTTACCGACAAAACTCCAAATCTAGCCGTAAGTTAATCCTATTTAAAACTAAATACTTACCTTTAAAATAAACCCTAATATAGCTACAATATAAATAATAATTATATTGTAGCTATCTTAGGATTTATTTTTATTTTACAGGCAACTTACAATTTATTTTAACTAGGTACAATAGCTATTAAATAGTTATTAACTATTTAATAGCTACCTAGCTAAAATAAAGAGAAATTTACCTGTAAACTAAAAACTAACCTAAGTTACAATTACACCTAACACTACACTATACTTTTATAAATTATTCCTATTTAAAACTAAATACTTACCTGTAAAATAAACCCTAATATAGCTACAATAAAAATAATAATTATATTGTAGCTATCTTAGGATTTATATTTATTTTACAGGTAACTTTGTATTTATTTTAGCTAGTTAGAATAGTTATTAAATAGTTATTAACTATTTAATAACTACCTAGCTAAAAGAAATACAAAATTACCTGTAAAATAAATCCTAACCTAAGTTACAATTAAACCTAACACTACACTATCATTACATTAATTAAAAAAATTAACTAAAAATAACTACAATTAAATACAATTACATAAACTAACTAAAGTACAAAAAATAAAAAAAGCTAAGTTACAAAAAATAAAAAAAATAAGTTACAAACATTTAAAAAATATTACATCAATTTTAAGATACTTACACCTAATCTAAGCCCCTAATAAAATAACAAAGCCCCCCAAAATAAAAAAATGCCCTACCCTATTCTAAATTTAAAAAGTTCAAAGCTCTTTAACCTTACCAGCCCTTAAAAGGACCTTTTGTGGGGCATGCCCCAAAGAATTCAGCTCTTTTGCCTGTAAAAGAAAAATACAACCCCCCCAACATTAAAACCCACCACCCACATACCCCTAATCTAACCCAAACCCCCCTTTAAAATAACCTAACACTAATCCCCTGAAGATCATCCTACCTTGTCTTCACTCAGCCGAGCAGCGATGGAACCGAAGAGGACATCCGCAGAAGTGATCATCCAAGGGGCGCTGAAGAAATCTTCCATCCGATGAAGTGATCCTCCAAGCGGCGCTAAAGAAGTCTTCTATCCGGGCGATGTCATCTTCCAAGCCGGGTCTTCAATCTTCATCCCGCCGACGCGGAACATCCTTCTTTACCGACGGACTACCGACGAATGAAGGCTCCTTTAAGGGACGTCATCCAAGATGGCATCCCTTCAATTCCGATTGGCTGATAGGATTCTATCAGCCAATCGGAATTAAGATAGGAAAAATCTGATTGGCTGATTGAATCAGCCAATCAGATTCAAGTTCAATCTGATTGGCTGATCCAATCAGCCAATCAGATTGAGCTTGCATTCTATTGGCTGATCGAAACAGCCAATAGAATGCGAGCTCAATCTGATTGGCTGATTGGATCATCCAATCAGATTTTTCCTACCTTAATTCCGATTGGCAGATAGAATCCTATCAGCCAATCGGAATTGAAGGGACGCCATCTTGGATGACGTCCCTTAAAGGAGCCTTCATTCGTCGGTAGTCCGTCGTTAAAGAAAGATGTTCCGCGTCGGCGGGATGAAGATTGAAGACCCGGCTTGGAAGATGACATCGCCCGGATAGAAGACTTCTTCAGCGCCTCTTGGAAGATGACATCGCCCGGATGGAAGACTTCTTTAGCGCCGCTTGGAGGATCACTTCATCGGATGGAAGATTTCTTCAGCGCCCCTTGGATGATCACTTCTGCCGCTCCGGATGTCCTCTTCGGTTCCATCGCTGCTCGGCTGAGTGAAGACAAGGTAGGATGATCTTCAGGGGATTAGTGTTAGGTTATTTTAAGGGGGATTTGGGTTAGATTAGGGGTATGTTGGTGGTGGGTTTTAATGTTGGGGGGGTTGTATTTTTCTTTTACAGGCAAAGGAGCTGAATTCTTTGGGGCATGCCCCACAAATGGCCCTTTTAAGGGCTGGTAAGGTAAAAGAGCTTTGAACTTTTTTAATTTAGAATAGGGTAGGGCATTTTTTTTATTTTGGGGGGGTTTGTTATTTTATTAGGAGGCTTAGATTAGGTGTAAGTAGCTTAAAATTGTTGTAATATTTTTTAAATGTTTGTAACTTATTTTTTTCAATTTTTGTAACTTAGCTTTTTTTATTTTTTGTACTTTAGTTAGTTTATGTAATTGTATTTAATTGTAGTTATTTTTAGTTAATTTTTTTAATTAATGTAATGATAGTGTAGTGTTAGGTTTAATTGTAACTTAGGTTAGGATTTATTTTACAGGTAATTTTGTATTTCTTTTAGCTAGGTAGTTATTAAATAGTTAATAACTATTTAATAACTATTCTAACTAGCTAAAATAAATACAAAGTTACCTGTAAAATAAATATAAATCCTAAGATAGCTACAATATAATTATTATTTATATTGTAGCTATATTAGGGTTTATTTTAAAGGTAAGTATTTAGTTTTAAATAGGAATAATTTATTTAAGTATAGTGTAGTGTTAGGTGTAATTGTAACTTAAGTTAGTTTTTATTTTACAGGTTAATTTCTCTTTATTTTAGCTAGGTAAGCTATTAAATAGTTAATAACTATTTAATAGCTATTGTACCTAGTTAAAATAAATTGAAATTTGCCTGTAAAATAAAAATAAATCCTAAGATAGCTACAATATAATTATTAGTTATATTGCAGCTATATTAGGGTTTATTTTAAAGGTAAGTATTTAGTTTTAAATAGGATTAATTTAGTTTATAATAGAAATATTATTTAGATTTATTTAATTAATATTTAAGTTAGGGGGGTGTTAGGGTTAGTGTTAGACTTAGGTTTAGGGGTTAATAATTTTATTACAGTGGCGGCGGTGTAGTGGGGGGCAGGATAGGGGTTAATAAATTTATTATAGGTGGCGACGGTGTAGGGAGGGCAGGATAGGGGTTAATAAATTTAATATAGGTTGCGACAGGTGCGGGATCAGGTGAGGGATATAGGTTTCGCGAGGTGCGGGATCAGCAGGATAGGGGTTAATAACTTTATTATAGAGGGCGACGGTATAGGGGGGCAGGATAGGGGTTAATAGGTATAATGTAGGTGGCAGCGGTGTCCGGGAGCGGCGGTTTAGGGGTTAATACATTTATCAGAGTTGCGGCAGGGTCTAGGAGCGGCGGTTTAGGGGTTAATACATTTATCAGAGTTGCGGCAAGGTCTAGGAGCGGCGGTTTAGGGGTTGATAACTTTATTTAGTTGCGGGGGGCTCCGGGGGCGCCGGTATAGGGGGTAGAACAGTGTAGTTAGTGTAGGTGCTTAGTGACAGGCTAGCAATAAAGCTGGGAAAAAGCCGAAGAGCAGCGAGATCGGATGAGTGATAACTATCACAGTTCGCTGCTCATCGCCCCATACTTGGTGCGCGGCTTTTTGACAGCTTTATTTGATAACTTAGACAAAATTTTTCAGGTCCGCGGCGGCGATGTGAGGCGAGCTTAGGCGGGCGTATTGGGCTGGCGAAGGCAGGAAAGTTGACACGTTGATAACTACCCCCCATAGTATATACACATACCTCGTTTTATTGCGCTTGCTTTATTGCACTTCGCAGATGTTGTTCTTTTTGCAAATTGAATGTTTGTAGCAACCCTGTATCGACCAAGCCTAGTGGCACCATGTTTCCATCATATATACACATATAAACACATAAATATACACATGGATACACATATATATATACATATATACACACCTATATATAAACCCCAGCAGAAAAAAAGATTACGATTTGCTGAAGGCTCAGATAATAGTCAGCATTATTTAGAAATAAAGTATTTTTTAATTAAGGTATGTACATTGGTTTTTTAGACATAATGCTATTGCACACTTAGTAGACTACAGTATAGTGTAAATATAACTTTTATCACACACTACTCGCCTCTGCAGATCCCTTGTACTTGCGCGTAACGTCACAGGCAAAACAGACGGTGAAATGATCCACAACACTACAGCTATGACGGTGCAGGCTGCTGTTGGCAAGGTTCGCCACACACATCAATAGCAAAAAAATAAGAAAAGCAGCCACACAAATAAAGGCATTAAAGGCTGTTTAAAATGCAGAGGTAAGTCGCACAGCCATCCTTACGCGTTTCATGCCCGCAACAGGCACTTCATTATAGGAACACGTAAGAATGGCTGTGATACTTACCTCTGCATTTTAAATGTTGTAATAAAAGTTAATTTTTATTTTTTACAACAGCCTTCAATGCCTTTCTTTGTGCGGCTGCTTTTTCTTGTTTTTTTTAAATATGCACTGGGAAACAAAAAAAATAAGTGTGACTCACTTTATTGCTATATTTGCTTTATTGCAGTTGTTTGCAACCAAACCCACAATATCTCTAAGGTACGCCTGCCCTGTATATATATGTTTAGACATTTTTTTCTAATACCTCATATCTTGGAGCCCTTATAACTTTTGTGTGCCATATTTTTAGAAATAATTTTTATTAGACAGTGTTATTATGAGTTTAACTGTACTTTGTAAGGTATTTTTTATGTTTCGCGAAAAGAGTTAACCACAGCTCTGAGAACACTCTAACCCGAAGAGAGTTAACTTGAATTGCATTCAAGCGATCGGCTTTACATTCAACTCGTAATACCAGCGCAATTTAACCTGTGTGCAAACAATCACAAAAATCCAATATAGCTTTACGCAAACGTTTGCGCTCCACTTGTTATCTGGCCTTAAATATTTTACACAGTTTCACTGTGTTGGAAAATATGTAGCAGTTTGATTTTAAATTGCGCAAAAATAAGACCTACACTAAATACAGTAACCAACATCATCACTGCAAATTCTATAATTCAAGGAAAAAAGGGTGCAAATTCTGACTCGCACTATATCCCTGTAATGACTAGGACTCCCAAAAAAAACTGATCTCCCTAACGGTTAATAACAGAACATAGATTACATAGAATGGGGAGCAGCGCTACAAATAGCAATTAGGGTTTCTACTACAGGATATTAAGTATTATGGGGGACCAAATAACTGGGTCTTAATAAGCTTAAATGTATATAAAGTGGTCAATGCACGTGCTGGAATATATACAGATTAGAAATCTACATCCAGTGTTGGATATATAAGAATTTAGGTGTATAATACCATAAGAGACAACTGATTAGAGTTATAACAATATCGGCTAGATTACGAGTTTTGCGGTATGAGTGAAAAAGCAGCGTTAAGGCTCTTTTTCACTACCGCTGGTATTACGAGTCTTGCAGGTATATCTGTACCGCACACTTTTTTGACCGTAACGCAACGTAATTACCGCAGCTTTCAAAAGTCCTTTTTCAATGGGACTTCCATAGCTCCGGTATTACGAGTCTGCCTGGGAGGCCAAAAGATCCATACCGTAAACTGAAAGTCAGTAGTTATGAGTTTTACGCTACAGAGCTGTAACATAAAACTCATAACTAAAGTGCTAAAAAGTACACTAACATCCATAAACTACCTATTAACCCCTAAACCGAGGCCTTTCCACATCGCAAACACTAAAATAAAATTATTAACCCCTAATCTGGCGCTCCGGATATCGCTGCCACTATAATAGACATATTAACCCCTAAACTGCCGCAATCCCGCATCGCAAACACTAGTTAAATATTATTAACCCTAATCTGCTACCCCTGACATCGCCGTCACCTACCTACATTTATTAACTCCTAATCTGCCGCCCCCAACGTCGCCGCCACTATACTAAATTTATTAACCCCTCAACCTAACCCTAACACCCACTAACTTTAATGTAATTAAAATAAATCTAAATAAAACCTGCTATTAATAACTAAGGCCTAGATTTGGAGTTTGGCGTTAGCCGTGAAAACCAGCGTTAGAGGCTCCTAACGCTGGTTTTAGGCTACCTCCGGTATTTGGAGTCACTCAAAATAGGGTCTAACGCTCACTTTTCAGCCGCGACTTTTCCATACCGCAGATCCCCTTACGTCAATTGCGTATCCTATCTTCTCAATGGGATCTTTCTAACTCCGGTATTTAGAGTCGTGTCTGAAGTGAGCGTTAGACATCTAACGACAAAACTCCAGCCGCAGGAAAAAAGTCAGTAGTTAAGAGCTTTCTGTGCTAACGCCGGTTTATAAAGCTCTTAACTACTGTACTCTAAAGTACACTAACACCCATAAACTACCTATGTACCCCTAAACCGAGGTCCCCCCACATCGCCGACACTCTATTAAATTTTTTTAACCCCTAATCTGCCGACCGCCACCTACGTTATCCTTATGTACCCCTAATCTGCTGCCCCTAACACCGCCGACCCCTGTATTATATTTATTAACCCCTAACCTGCCCCCCACAACGTCGCAGGTCAGCTACCTACAATAATTAACCCCTAATCTGCCGACCGCAAAGCGCCGCCACCTACATTATACTTATGTACCCCTAAACTGCTGCCCCTAACACTGCCGACCCCTATATTATATTTATTAACCCCTAATCTGCCCCCCTCAATGTCGCCTCCACCTGCCTCCACTTATTAACCCCTAATCTGCCGAGCGGACCGCACCGCTACTATAATAAAGTTATTAACCCCTAATCCGCCTCACTAACCCTATAATAAATAGTATTAACCCCTGAAGACCTCCAACGCGGAACATCCATCCTGGCCGACGACTGAACGACGAATGACGGTTCCTTTCAATGACGTCCCTCGAATTCCGATTGGCTGATAGGATTCTATCAGCCAATCGGAATTAAGGTAGGAATATTCTGATTGGCTGATGGAGTCAGCCAATCAGAATCAAGTTCAATCCGATTGGCTGATCCGATCAGCCAATCAGATTGAGCTCGCATTCTATTGGCTGATCGGAACAGCCAATAGAATGTGAGCTCAATCTGATTGGCTGATTGGATCAGCCAATCGGATTGAACTTGATTGAACTTGATTCCACCTTAATTCCGATTGGCTGATAGAATACTATCAGCCAATCGGAATTCGAGGGACGCCATCTTGGATGACGTCATTTAAAGGAACCGTCATTCGTCGTTCAGTCGTCGGCCAGGATGGATGTTCCGCGTCGGAGGTCTTCAGGATCCTGCCGCTCCGGATGGATGACCATAGAAGATCCCGCTTGGATGAAGACTTCAGCCGGATCATGGACCTCTTCAGCCCCCTGTTTGGGCTTGGATCAGGACATCGGAGGAGCTCTTCTGGACAGATCGTTGAACCCGGTGAGGTGAAGACAAGGTAGGAAGATCTTCAGGGGCTTAGTGTTAGGTTTATTTAAGGGGGATTTGGGTTAGATTAGGGGTATATGGGTGGTGGGTTGTAATGTTGGGGGGCTTGGGTATTGTATTTTTTTTTTTACAGGCAAAAGAGCTGAACTTCTTGGGGCATGCCCCGCAAAGGGCCCTGTTCAGGGCTGGTAAGGTAAAAGAGCTTTGAACTTTAGTAATTTAGAATAGGGTAGGGCATTTTTTTATTTTGGGGGGCTTTGTTATTTTATTAGGGGGCTTAGAGTAGGTGTAATTAGTTTAAAATTGTTGTAATATTTTTCTTATGTTTGTAAATATTTTTTTATTTTTTGTATCTTAGTTCTTTTTTATTTTTTGTACTTTAGCAAGTTTATTTAATTGTATTTATTTGTAGGAATTGTATTTAATTAATGTATTGATAGTGTAGTGTTAGGTTAATTGTAGGTAATTGTAGGTAGTTTATTTAATTAATTTATTGATAGTGTAGTGTTAGGTTTATTTGTAACTTAGGTTAGGATTTCTTTTACAGGTAAATTTGTAATTATTTTAACTATTTTAGCTATTAAATAGTTCTTAACTATTTAATAGCTATTGTACCTGGTTAAAATAAATACAAAGTTACCTGTAAAAGAAATATTAATCCTAAAATTGCTATAATATAATTATAATTTATATTGTAGCTATATTAGGATTTATTTTACAGGTAAGTATTTATCTTTAAATAGGAATAATTTATTTAATAAGAGTTAATTTATTTTGTTAGATTAAAATTATATTTAATTTAGGGGGGTGTTAGGGTTAGGGTTAGACTTAGCTTTAGGGGTTAATACATTTATTAGAATAGCGGTGAGCTCCAGTCAGCAGATTAGGGGTTAATAATTGAAGTTAGGTGTCGGCGATGTTAGGGAGGGCAGATTAGGGGTTAATACTATTTATTATAGGGTTAGTGAGGCGGATTAGGGGTTAATAACTTTATTATAGTAGCGCTCAGGTCCGGTCGGCAGATTAGGGGTTAATAAGTGTAGGCAGGTGGAGGCGACGTTGTGGTGGGCAGATTAGGGGTTAATAAATATAATATAGGGGTCGGCGATGTTAGGGCAGCAGATTAGGGGTACATAGGGATAATGTAAGTAGCGGCGGTTTACGGAGCGGCAGATTAGGGGTTAATAATAATATGCAGGGGTCAGCGAGAGCGGGGGTGGCAGATTAGGGGTTAATAAGTGTAAGGTTAGGGGTGTTTAGACTCGGGGTACATGTTAGGGTGTTAGGTGCAGACGTAGGAAGTGTTTCAGCATAGCAAACAATGGGGCTGCGTTAGGAGCTGAACGCGGCTTTTTTGCAGGTGTTAGGTTTTTTTTCAGCTCAAACAGCTCCATTGTTTCCTATGGGGGAATCGTGCACGAGCACGTTTTTGAGGCTGGCCGCTTGCGTAAGCAACTCTGGTATCGAGAGTTGAAGCTGCGTTAAAAATGCTCTACGCTCCTTTTTTGGAGCCTAACGCAGCCTTTATGTGGACTCTCAATACCAGAGTTATTTTTATGGTGCGGCCAGAAAAAAGCCGGCGTTAGTTTTTCGAGGCGTTACCGACAAAACTCCAAATCTAGCCGTAAATAAATCTTATTTAAAACTAAATACTTACCTGTAAAATAAACCCTAAGCTAGCTACAATATAACTAATAGTTACATTGTATCTAGCTTAGGTTTTATTTTTATTTCACAGCTTCGTTGAGGACTTCTGCCGGCTTCATTCAGGATGGTTCATGTTCGGTCTTCAAAAACTGTAAGTGGATCTACGGGGTTAGTGTTAGGCTTTTTTAAGGGTTTATTGGGTGGGTTTTATTTTTAGATTAGGCTTTTGGGTGGAAAAAAAGCTAAATGCCCATCCAAGTTTGTATTTATTTTAACTAGGTAGAATAGCTACTAAATAGTTATTAACTATTTACTAACTACCTAGCTAAAATAAATACAAATTTACCTGTAAAATAAAAGCTAACCTGTCTTACACTAACACCTAACCTTACACTACAATTAAATAAATTACATACATTAAAGGGACAGTAAACCTTAAAAATAATGTTATATATCGGCGATATTGGGGGCGGCAGATTAGGGGTTAATAAGTATAATGTAGGTGTCGGTGATGTCGGGGGTAGCAGATTAGGAGTTAATAAGTGTAAGATTAGGGGTGTTTAGACTCAGGGTTCATGTTAGGTGTAAACATAAATTTTGTTTCCCCATAGGAATCAATGGGACTGCGTTACGGAGCTTTACACTGCTTTTTTGCAGGTGTTAGGCTTTTTTTCAGCCGGCTCTCCCCATTGATGTCTATGGGGAAATCGCACATGAGCACGTAAAACCAGCTTACCGCAGCTCACCGCAGCGCTGGTATTGGAGTGCGGTATGGAGCTCAATTGAGCTCTACGCTCACTTTTTGCCTGCTAACGCCGGGTTTTTATAAACCTGTAATTCCAGCGCTATCAGCGTAATACCAGAAAGTGAGCGGTGACAATAACTTGCAAGTTAGTACCACTCCGCTTATAACGCAAAACTCATAATCTAGCCGTATGTTAATTATGAACATTCTTATCACAATAAAACAATGAAAATAATTAATTAGATCTAGATCTTCTACATATGAAATATAAAATATAGGTCTTAAAAAATATTAAGCGGACCAAGTAGAAAAAATAATAAATCTGAAAAATATTAAAAATAGGCAATATATATATAATCAGCCGATAAAAAAAAGAAAAAAGGAGAAAAAAGTGTCCAAGTGCTAGTCCGTGTGTGTTCCCAGGGTGATATGGAAAAAATCAGTGATGAAAGTTAGTTATATTCTCCAATTGAATAAGCTTATGTACAGGATAGTGTCCTCAAAGTGAGGAATACTACAGCCCAAAGATAGTGAATTAGTGATATTACGATGTTGGAGTACCTTATCACCACTAGACAAGTGGTGTTTGAGTATTTCAATGTCCTGTGTGTCAGCCTGTGGCTGGATCATGGAATGTGTCCCTGTGTGTAAGAAGGGAGTTGCTTAATAACTCCAAATTCAGCCGGTGTTGGTTGTTTGGTGAATCCTATCTAATCACTCTGGCCTAGATTTAGAGTTGGGCGGTAGCCGTCAAAACCAGCGTTAGAGGCTCCTAACGCTGGTTTTTACCGCCCTCTGGTATTTGGAGCCAGTCATTAAAGGGTCTAACGCTCACTTTGCAGCCGCGACTTTTCCATACCGCAGATCCCCTTACGTCAATTGCGTATCCTATCTTTTCAATGGGATCTTTCTAACGCCGGTATTTAGAGTCGTGGCTGAAGTGAGTGTTAGAAATCTAACGACAAAACTCCAGCCACAGAAAAAATTCAGTAGTTAAGAGCTTTCTGGGATAACGCCGGTTTATAAAGCTCTTAACTACTGTGCTCTAAAGTACACTAACACCCATAAACTACATATGTACCCCTAAACCGAGGCCCCCCCCCACATCGCCGCCACTCTATTAAAAATTTTTAACCCCTAATCTGCCGACCGCACGCCGCTGCCACCTACGTTATCCCTATGAACCCCTAATCTGCTGCCCCTAACACCGCCTACCCCTATATTATATTTATTAACCCCTAATCTGCCCCCTCACCGTCGCCTCCACCTGCCTACACTTATTAACCCCTAATCTGCAGAGCGGACCGCACCACTACTATAATAAAGTTATTAACCCCTAATCCGCCTCACTCCCGCCTCAATAACCCTATAATAAATAGTATTAACCCCTAATCTGCCCTCCCTAACATCGCCGACACCTAACTTCAAGTATTAACCCCTAATCTGCAGATCGGAGCTCCCCGCTACTCTAATACATTTTTTAACCCCTAAAGCTAAGTCTAACCCTAACACTAACACCCCCCTAAGTTAAATATAATTTTATTCTAACAAAATAAATTAACTCTTATTAAATAAATTATTCCTATTTAAAGCTAAAT
This sequence comes from Bombina bombina, assembly GCF_027579735.1. Taxonomy (NCBI): domain Eukaryota; kingdom Metazoa; phylum Chordata; class Amphibia; order Anura; family Bombinatoridae; genus Bombina; species Bombina bombina. The sequence continues at coordinate 204,585 of NW_026511416.1, read as the reverse complement.
ACTTACCTGTAAAATAAACCCTAATATAGCTACAATTTAAATTATAATTATATTGTAGCTATTTTAGGATTAATATTTATTTTACAGGCAACTTTGTATTTATTTTAACCAGGTACAATAGCTATTAAATAGTTAATAACTATTTAATAGTTACCTAGTTAAAATAATTACAAAATTACCTGTAAAATAAATCCTAACCTAAGTTACAATTAAACCTAACACTACACTATTAATAAATTGATTAAATAAAATACCTACAAATAAATACAATTAAATAAACTAACTAAAGTACAAAAATAAAAAAGAACTAAGTTACAAAAAATAAAAAAATATTTACAAACATTAGAAAAATATTACAACAATTTTAAACTAATTACACCTACTCTAAGCCCCCTAATAAAATAACAAAGACCCCCAAAATAAAAAAATGCCCTACCCTATTCTAAATTAAAAAAGTTCAAAGCTCTTTTACCTTACCAGCCCTGAAAAGGGCCCTTTGCGGGGCATGCCCCAAAGAATTCAGCTCTTTTGCCTGTAAAAAAAACACATACAATACCCCCCCCCCCAACATTACACCCCACCACCCATATACCCCTAATCTAACCCAAACCCCCCTTAAATAAACCTAACACTAAGCCCCTGAAGATCTCCCTACCATGTCTTCACCTCACCGGGTCCCGATCTGTCCAGAAGAGGGTCCGAAGTCTTGATCCAAGCCCAAGCGGGGGACTGAAGAGTGACGTCCATCCTCGGGCTGAAGTCTGGATCCAAGCGGCGGCTGAAGAACTCCATCATCGGGCTGAAGTCGGAAGTCCATCATCAGGATGAAGTCTTCTATCAAGCCGCATCTTCAATCCTCTTTCTTCCGGAGCGGCGCGTAGCCATCTTCTTCCAAGCCGATGCGGAACATCCTCTTCAACCGACTCCTACTCGCCGAATTACGGTTCCTTTAAATGACGTCATCCAAGATGGCGTCCCTCGAATGCCGATTGGCTGATAGGATTCTATCAGCCAATCGGAATTAAGGTAGGAATATTCTGATTGGCTGATGGAATCAGCGAATCAGAATCAAGTTCAATCCGATTGGCTGATTGGATCAGCCAATCAGATTGAGCTCGCATTCTATTGGCTGTTCCGATCAGCCAATAGAATGCAAGCTCAATCTGATTGGCTGATTGGATCAGCCAATCGGATTGAACTTGAATCTGATTGGCTGATTCCATCAGCCAATCAGAATATTCCTACCTTAATTCCGATTGGCTGATAGAATCCTATCAGCCAATCGGAATTCGAGGGACGCCATCTTGGATGACGTCATTTAAAGGAACCGTCATTCGGCGAGTAGGCGTCGGTTGAAGAGGATGTTCCGCGTCGGCTTGGAAGAAGATGGTTCCGCTCCGCTCCGGAAGAAAGAAGATTGAAGATGCGGCTTGATAGAAGACTTCATACCGATGATGGACTTCCGACTTCAGCCCGATGATGGAGTTCTTCAGCCGCCGCTTGGATCCAGACTTCAGCCCGAGGATGGACGTCACTCTTCAGCCCCCCGCTTGGGCTTGGATCAAGACTTCGGACCCTCTTCTGGACAGATCGGGACCCGGTGAGGTGAAGACAAGGTAGGGAGATCTTCAGGGGCTTAGTGTTAGGTTTATTTAAGGGGGGTTTGAGTTAGATTAGGGGTTTGTGGGTGGTGGGTTGTAATGTTGGGGGGGGTATTGTATGTGTTTTTTTTACAGGCAAAAGAGCTGAATTATTTGGGGCATGCCCCGCAAAGGGCCCTTTTCAGGGCTGGTAAGGTAAAAGAGCTTTGAACTTTTTTAATTTAGAATAGGGTAGGGCATTTTTTTATTTTGGGGGGCTTTGTTATTTTATTAGGGGGCTTAGAGTAGGTGTAATTAGTTTAAAATTGTTGTAATATTTTTCTAATGTTTGTAAATATTTTTTTATTTTTTGTAACTTAGTTCTTTTTTATTTTTTGTACTTTAGTTAGTTTATTTAATTGTATTTATTTGTAGGTATTTTATTTAATTAATTTATTGATAGTGTAGTGTTAGGTTTAATTATAGATAATTGTAGGTATTGTATTTAATTAATTTATTGATATTGTAGTGTTAGGTTTAATTGTAACTTAGGTTAGGATTTATTTTACAGGTAATTTTGTAATTATTATAACTATTTTAGCTATTAAATAGGTATTAACTATTTAATAGCTATTGTACCTGGTTAAAATAAATACAAAGTTGCCTGTAAAATAAATATTAATCCTAAAATAGCTACAATATAATTATAATTTATATTGTAGCTATATTAGGGTTTATTTTACAGGTAAGTATTTAGCTTTAAATAGGAATAATTTATTTAATAAGAGTTAATTTATTTCGTTAGATAAAAATTATATTTAACTTAGGGGGGTGTTAGTGTTAGGGTTAGAATTAGCTTTAGGGGTTAATCCATTTATTACAGTAGCGGCGAGATTCGGTTGGCAGATTAGGGGTTAATTATTGAAGTTAGGTTTCGGCGATGTTAGGGAGGGCAGATTAGGGGTTAATACTATTTATTATAGGGTTATTGAGGCGGGAGTGAGGCAGATTAGGGGTTAATAACTTTATTATAGTAGCGGTGCGGTCCGCTCGGCAGATTAGGGGTTAATAAGTGTAGGCAGGTGCAGGCGATGTTGTGGGGGGCAGATTAGGGGTTAATAAATATAATATAGGGGTCGGCGGTGTTAGGGGCAGCAGATTAGGGGTACACAGGGATAATGTAGGTAGCGGCGGTTTACGGAGCGGCAGATTAGGGGTTAAAAAAATATGCAGGTGTCAGCGATAGCGGGGCGGCAGATTAGGGGTTAATAAGTGTAAGGTTAGGGGTGTTTAGACTCGGGCTACATGTTAGGGTGTTAGGTGCAGACGTAGGAAGTGTTTCCCCATAGGAAACAATGGGGCTGCTTTAAGAGCTGAACGCTGCTTTTTTGCAGGTGTTAGGTTTTTTTTCAGCTCAAAATGCCCCATTGTTTTCTATGGGGATATCGTGCACGAGCACGTTTTTTAAGCTGGCCGCGTCCGTAAGCACTGCTGGTATCTATAGTTGCAGTGGCGTTAAATTATGCTCTACGCTCCCTTTTTGGAGCCTAACGCACTGAAAACCCAGCCATTCTGTGAACTCTAAATACCAGCGGTATTTAAAAGGTGCGGGAGAAAAAAAGCACGCGTAGCTAACGCACCCCTTTGGCCGCCAAACTCTAAATCTAGCCGTCTGTTTCTTGAGATAAAGCCATTATCTTCCTCTGTTCACTGTTCAGTCAGATAGATAGGCTTGACTGGGAAATTAAAAGGAGTCTTTATCAAGAGCAATTGACTGTACCTCTCATTAATTTAAAAGTTTAAAATAGTTTGCTTTTGGAGTTTGGTGGCACAGGCTAGCACTGACCACTCAGCACATTACCTACAGAAAATGGTACATACCCCTTGAGGTAAGTTTTCAGCAATGTTTTTAAAGCATTTTATACAACAGTAGCGTCAGTGTCCCTTTAAATACAGTACCTGTTTTATGACGATTTTCTTAGAACTATTTTATGAACAATTAATGAATTGATAATTCCAACACAATAAAATTAGAAGCCTGAGTCGTGATTATTTTATCATTTGCAAAATCCATATTTGATTTACAGAGCTAATGGATTTTACAAGTACTGTAGCATCTTGTACATTAGTCAATTTAGTATGATACATTTAGTCATTAGTGTGGATGATCTAGTGTATCTGTTCTGACCCTGTGTGAAGCAGTTTGTATTCAGGAACCATTGATTTAATTATCTAAATATGTAGCTAATATTCACTTGTGAAAATCAATATATTGTCACATCATTTACATACATCTCTATTGCAAGAAACCCATTGGTACAGTGAAGAATTACAATTTGTGAGATTGAAGTGGCCTCCTTGCATTACAAGTGCATGTTAATAATTTAAAGGGATACTGAACCCAAAGTTTTTCTTTTCAGTTTTTTATTAAAGGGATACTGAACCCAATTTTTTTTCTTTCATGATTCAGATAGAGCATGCAATTTTATGCATGAATCATGAAAGAAAAAAATTGGGTTCAGTATCCCTTTAATAAAAAACTGAAAAGATTTCTAGCACACACTATACTTTTAATGGCTAGTGCAGAGAGATATTAGCCCACTCCTTGCTCTTGTATTGCAAGTGATTGTGCACAATTCAAAATACTAGACTAAACATTTTTCTGAATATTCATCTCATCTGCTACTCTATTAGGTATTCCTTTTGTTTTAAACAAAGCGAATACTGAATATTTGGTGAACATTTACATTCATTTTGTTTAAATAAAGGTCAATATTCCTTTTGCTATAGGTGAAAAAAATCACCTATAGAGATTTATACTTACCTGTAGTGCATTGAGAGCGGTGCTAATCCCGACCCTTCTTCACAGAGCCCGGGTTGCGCTAATAGGAGGCTTGGCATGGCAGATCCCTGAGGCTGTGCTAAAAGACCTTCTCCTTTAGCACAGGCACTAGGATCTGCCGCAATAACCCTCCAATTAGTCCTGCCTAGCACTCTGTGAAAAAGTATTGGGATTAGTGCAGCTCTGCAGCTCGATACAGCTAAGTATTTAACCTTTCAAAGCTAGTTTAAAGGAAACAAATGAATACTAATGGATGGATTCTGATAGTATTTGTTTATTGTTTTTAAATTAGTGCATTTGTTCAGATATTCATTTCATTAAAACAAAACGAATATCGGTGTTTTCATAATGAATTTGCATTCGTAACAAAACAAATGCACAAGCCTACAAAACACAGCTTTTAATTTTAGTGGTTTTGAGACTTGAAGTAAATCATCCCTTGTTCATTTAAAAAATAAATGCACAAATAATTTCACAAAGTGACACAAAATGACATAAATGTAAATAAAAGTGATAAAAACTAAAAAGTTAATTCGATAATGGAAGGATATATCCGCTCCTAGAGGAATCTCCTGGGACTGTGGTCTTCAAATAGTCCTCAAATAAAATAAGAAAAAAGTACAAAATAGTGTAACTCTGTAAACTAACTGGAAGCACTGGTAGAGAAAGGACAATTGGTTTCTCACATTTGGTGGAGCTAATACAAGCTCTGTATGATGCGCACACCTACTTTATACTGGTAGGCAAACAGTATCTCACAACGGAATGATATAAAAGAATATTTATTTAAAATCTTTAAAACCGTCACAAATGCAAAGTGAACACCATAACTTAGGGGGATCTGAAAGACAATATGAGGGTTATCCCAGTCCAGAGTCAACCACACAGCCGGTTGGATACGGATGGAGGGCAGAAGCATAAGCACTTACCACCCTCAATCCTGTACCGTCAAGGTATCATTCCGCCCTTGGCATCACTAGCACATTTTGACGTAATGGTGAGAAAAGAGTTCTGACGTACATTTCGCTGTCCAACTTGCAGCTTTGTCAAGGACTCTGGACTAGGGTAACCCTCATATTGTCTCTCAGATCCCCCTAAGTTATGGTGTTTACTTTGCATTTGTGACAGTTTTAAAGATTTTAAATAAATATTCTTTTATATCATTCTGTTGTGAGAAATTGTTTGCCTACCAGTATAAAGTAGGTGTGAGCATCATACAGAGCTTGTATTAGCTCCACCAAATGTGAGTAGCCAGTTGTCCTTTCTCTACCAGTGCTTAAAGTTAGTTTACAGGGTTACACTATGTTGTGCTTTTTCTTATTTTATTTGAGGACTATTTGAAGACCACAGTCCCAAGAGATTCCTCTAGGAACAGATCTATCCTTCTATTATCGAATTAACTTTTTAGTTTTTATTACTTTTTTTCACATTTATGTTATCCCTTTTTAGTTTGCAGGTTTAAGTTTTATTTAGACTTAATGCATAGAAAACAAAGGTTTATTAAAAGGGATAGTAAAGTCCAAATTAAACTTTCATGATTCAGATAGGTATGTATTTGTGTGTGTGTGTGTGCGCACGTATGTGTGTATGCAGCTGTGTGTATATTTGTATGTATGTGTGTGTTTGTATGTATTAATGTGTGTGTGTGTGCGTATGTGTTTATGCATCTGTGTGTGTATATTTGTATGTATGTGTGTGTTTGTATGTATTAGCGTGCGTGTATGTGTGTATGCATCTGTGTGTGTATATTTGTATGTGTGTGTTTGTATGTATGTGTGTATGCATCTGTGTGTGTATATTTGTATGTATGTGTGTGTTTGTATCTATTAGTGTGTGTGTGTGTGTATGTGTGTATGCATCTGTGTGTGTATATTTGTATGTATGTGAGTGTTTGTATGTATTAGTGTGTGTGTATGTGTGTATGCATCTGTGTGTGTATATTTGTATGTATGTGTGTGTTTGTATGTATTAGTGTGTGTGTATGTGTGTATGCATCTGTGTGTGTATATTTGTATGTGTGTGTTTGTATCTATTAGTGTGTGTGTGTGTGTGTGCGTATGTGTGTATGCATCTGTGTGTGTATATTTGTATGTATGTGTGTGTTTGTATGTATTAGTGTGTGTGTATGTGTGTATGCATCTGTGTGTGTATATTTGTATGTGTGTGTTTGTATGTATTTGTGTGTGTGTGTGTATGTGTGTATGCATCTGTGTGTGTATATTTGTATGTATGTGTGTGTTTGTATGTATTAGTGTGTGTGTGTGTGTGTGTGTGTGTGTGCGTATGTGTGTATGCATCTGTGTGTGTATATTTGTATGTGTGTGTTTGTATGTATTTGTGTGTGTGTGTATGTGTGTATGCATCTGTGTGTGTATATTTGTATGTATGTGTGTGTTTGTATGTATTAGTGTGTGTGTGTGCGTATGTGTGTATGCATCTGTGTGTGTATATTTGTATGTATGTGTGTGTTTGTATGTATTAGTGTGCGTGTATGTGTGTATGCATCTGTGTGTGTATATTTGTATGTGTGTGTTTGTATGTATTTGTGTGTGTGTGTATGTGTGTATGCATCTGTGTGTGTATATTTGTATGTATGTGTGTGTTTGTATGTATTAGTGTGTGTGTGTGTGTGTGTGTGTGCGTATGTGTGTATGCATCTGTGTGTGTATATTTGTATGTGTGTGTTTGTATGTTTTTGTGTGTGTGTATGTGTGTATGCATTTGTGTGTGTATATTTGTATGTATGTGTGTGTTTGTATGTATTAGTGTGTGTGTGTGCGTATGTGTGTATGCATCTGTGTGTGTATATTTGTATGTATGTGTGTGTTTGTATGTATTAGTGTGCGTGTATGTGTGTATGCATCTGTGTGTGTATATTTGTATGTGTGTGTGTGTTTGTATGTGTGTGCGTATGTGTGTATGCATCTGTGTGTGTATATTTGTATGTGTGTGTTTGTATGTATGTGTGTGCGTATGTGTGTATGCATCTGTGTGTGTATATTTGTATGTGTGTGTTTGTATGTATGTGTGTGCGTATGTGTGTATGCATCTGTGTGTGTATATTTGTATGTGTGTGTTTGTATGTATTAGTGTGTGTGTGTGCGTATGTGTGTATGCATCTGTGTGTGTATATTTGTATGTATGTGTGTGTTTGTATGTATTAGTGTGGGTGTATGTGTGTATGCATCTGTGTGTGTATATTTGTATGTGTGTGTTTGTATGTATGTGTGTGCGTATGTGTGTATGCATCTGTGTGTGTATATTTGTATGTATGTGTGTGTTTGTATGTATTAGTGTGTGTGTGTGCGTATGTGTGTATGCATCTGTGTGTGTATATTTGTATGTATGTGTGTGTTTGTATGTATTAGTGTGCGTGTATGTGTGTATGCATCTGTGTGTGTATATTTGTATGTGTGTGTTTGTATGTATGTGTGTGCGTATGTGTGTATGCATCTGTGTGTGTATATTTGTATGTATGTGTGTGTTTGTATGTATTAGTGTGTGTGTGTGCGTATGTGTGTATGCATCTGTGTGTGTATATTTGTATGTATGTGTGTGTTTGTATGTATTAGTGTGCGTGTATGTGTGTATGCATCTGTGTGTGTATATTTGTATGTGTGTGTTTGTATGTATGTGTGTGCGTATGTGTGTATGCATCTGTGTGTGTATATTTGTATGTATGTGTGTGTTTGTATGTATTAGTGTGTGTGTGTGCGTATGTGTGTATGCATCTGTGTGTGTATATTTGTATGTATGTGTGTGTTTGTATGTATTAGTGTGCGTGTATGTGTGTATGCATCTGTGTGTGTATATTTGTATGTATGTGTGTGTTTGTATGTATTAGTGTGTGTGTATGTGTGTGTATATATGTGTATGTGTGTGTATATTTGTATGTATGTGTGTGTTTGTATGTATGTGTGTGCGTATGTGTGTATGCATCTGTGTGTGTATATTTGTATGTGTGTGTTTGTATGTATGTGTGTGCGTATGTGTGTATGCATCTGTGTGTGTATATTTGTATGTGTGTGTTTGTATGTATTAGTGTGTGTGTATGTGTGTGTATATATGTGTATGTGTGTGTATATTTGTATGTATGTGTGTGTTTGTATGTATTAGTGTGCGTATATGTGTGTATGCATCTGTGTGTGTATATTTGTATGTGTGTGTTTGTATGTATGTGTGTGCGTATGTGTGTATGCATCTGTGTGTGTATATTTGTATGTATGTGTGTGTTTGTATGTATTAGTGTGCGTGTATGTGTGTGTATATATGTGTATGTGTGTGTATATTTGTATGTATGTGTGTGTTTGTATGTATTAGTGTGCGTGTATGTGTTTGTATATATGTGTATGTGTGTGTATATTTGTATGTATGTGTGTGTTTGTATGTATTAGTGTGCGTGTATGTGTGTGTATATATGTGTATGTGTGTGTATATTTGTATGTATGTGTGTGTTTGTATGTATTAGTGTGCGTGTATGTGTGTGTATATATGTGTATGTGTGTGTATATTTGTATGTATGTGTGTGTTTGTATGTATTAGTGTGCGTGTATGTGTGTGCATATATGTGTATGTGTGCGTATATTTGTATGTATGTGTGTGTTTGTATGTATTAGTGTGCGTGTATTTGTGTGTATATATGTGTATGTGTGTGTATATTTGTATGTATGTGTGTGTTTGTATGTATGTGTGTGCGTATGTGTGTATGCATCTGTGTGTGTATATTTGTATGTGTGTGTTTGTATGTATGTGTGTGCGTATGTGTGTATGCATCTGTGTGTGTATATTTGTATGTGTGTGTTTGTATGTATGTGTGTGCGTATGTGTGTATGCATCTGTGTGTGTATATTTGTATGTATGTGTGTGTTTGTATGTATTAGTGTGTGTGTGCGTATGTGTGTATGCATCTGTGTGTGTATATTTGTATGTATGTGTGTGTTTGTATGTATTAGTGTGCTTGTATGTGTGTATGCATCTGTGTGTGTATATTTGTATGTGTGTGTTTGTATGTATTTGTGTGTGTGTGTATGTGTGTATGCATCTGTGTGTGTATATTTGTATGTATGTGTGTGTTTGTATGTATTAGTTTGTGTGTGTGTGTGTGTGTGCGTATGTGTGTATGCATCTGTGTGTGTATATTTGTATGTGTGTGTTTGTATGTATTTGTGTGTGTGTATGTGTGTATGCATTTGTGTGTGTATATTTGTATGTATGTGTGTGTTTGTATGTATTAGTGTGTGTGTGTGCGTATGTGTGTATGCATCTGTGTGTGTATATTTGTATGTATGTGTGTGTTTGTATGTATTAGTGTGCGTGTATGTGTGTATGCATCTGTGTGTGTATATTTGTATGTGTGTGTTTGTATGTATGTGTGTGCGTACGTGTGTATGCATCTGTGTGTGTATATTTGTATGTATGTGTGTGTTTGTATGTATTAGTGTGTGTGTGTGCGTATGTGTGTATGCATCTGTGTGTGTATATTTGTATGTATGTGTGTGTTTGTATGTATTAGTGTGCGTATGTGTGTATGCATCTGTGTGTGTATATTTGTATGTGTGTGTTTGTATGTATGTGTGTGCGTATGTGTGTATGCATCTGTGTGTGTATATTTGTATGTATGTGTGTGTTTGTATGTATTAGTGTGTGTGTGTGCGTATGTGTGTATGCATCTGTGTGTGTATATTTGTATGTATGTGTGTGTTTGTATGTATTAGTGTGCGTGTATGTGTGTATGCATCTGTGTGTGTATGTTTGTATGTGTGTGTTTGTATGTATGTGTGTGCGTATGTGTGTATGCATCTGTGTGTGTATATTTGTATGTATGTGTGTGTTTGTATGTATTAGTGTGTGTGTGTGCGTATGTGTGTATGCATCTGTGTGTGTATATTTGTATGTATGTGTGTGTTTGTATGTATTAGTGTGCGTGTATGTGTGTATGCATCTGTGTGTGTATATTTGTATGTGTGTGTTTGTATGTATGTGTGTGCGTATGTGTGTATGCATCTGTGTGTGTATATTTGTATGTATGTGTGTGTTTGTATGTATTAGTGTGTGTGTGTGCGTATGTGTGTATGCATCTGTGTGTGTATATTTGTATGTATGTGTGTGTTTGTATGTATTAGTGTGCGTGTATGTGTGTATGCATCTGTGTGTGTATATTTGTATGTGTGTGTTTGTATGTATGTGTGTGCGTATGTGTGTATGCATCTGTGTGTGTATATTTGTATGTATGTGTGTGTTTGTATGTATTAGTGTGTGTGTATGTGTGTGTATATATGTGTATGTGTGTGTATATTTGTATGTATGTGTGTGTTTGTATGTATGTGTGTGCGTATGTGTGTATGCATCTGTGTGTGTATATTTGTATGTGTGTGTTTGTATGTATGTGTGTGCGTATGTGTGTATGCATCTGTGTGTGTATATTTGTATGTGTGTGTTTGTATGTATTAGTGTGTGTGTATGTGTGTGTATATATGTGTATGTGTGTGTATATTTGTATGTATGTGTGTGTTTGTATGTATTAGTGTGCGTGTATGTGTGTATGCATCTGTGTGTGTATATTTGTATGTGTGTGTTTGTATGTATGTGTGTGCGTATGTGTGTATGCATCTGTGTGTGTATATTTGTATGTATGTGTGTGTTTGTATGTATTAGTGTGCGTGTATGTGTGTGTATATATGTGTATGTGTGTGTATATTTGTATGTATGTGTGTGTTTGTATGTATTAGTGTGCGTGTATGTGTGTGTATATATGTGTATGTGTGTGTATATTTGTATGTATGTGTGTGTTTGTATGTATTAGTGTGCGTGTATGTGTGTGTATATATGTGTATGTGTGTGTGTATATTTGTATGTATGTGTGTGTTTGTATGTATTAGTGTGCGTGTATGTGTGTGTATATATGTGTATGTGTGTGTATATTTGTATGTATGTGTGTGTTTGTATGTATTAGTGTGCGTGTATGTGTGTGTATATATGTGTATGTGTGCGTATATTTGTATGTATGTGTGTGTTTGTATGTATTAGTGTGCGTGTATGTGTGTGTATATATGTGTATGTGTGTGTATATTTGTATGTATGTGTGTGTTTGTATGTATGTGTGTGCGTGTATGTGTGTGTATATATGTGTATGTGTGTGTATATTTGTATGTATGTGTGTGTTTGTATGTATTAGTGTGCGTGTATGTGTGTGTATATATGTGTATGTGTGCGTATATTTGTATGTATGTGTGTGTGTGTTTGTATGTATTAGTGTGCGTGTATGTGTGTGTATATATGTGTATGTGTGTGTATATTTGTATGTATGTGTGTGTTTGTATGTATTAGTGTGCGTGTATGTGTGTGTATATATGTGTATGTGTGCGTATATTTGTATGTATGTGTGTGTTTGTATGTATTAGTGTGCGTGTATGTGTGTGTATATATGTGTATGTGTGCGTATATTTGTATGTATGTGTGTGTTTATATGTATTAGTGTGCGTGTATGTGTGTGTATATATGTGTATGTGTGTGTATATTTGTATGTATGTGTGTGCGTATGTGTGTATGCATCTGTGTGTGTATATTTGTATGTGTGTGTTTGTATGTATGTGTGTGCGTATGTGTGTATGCATCTGTGTGTGTATATTTGTATGTATGTGTGTGTTTGTATATATTAGTGTGTGTGTATGTGTGTATGCATCTGTGTGTGTATATTTGTATGTGTGTGTTTGTATGTATTTGTGTGTGTGTGTGTATGTGTGTATGCATCTGTGTGTGTATATTTGTATGTATGTGTGTGTTTGTATGTATTAGTGTGTGCGTATGTGTGTATGCATCTGTGTGTGTATATTTGTATGTATGTGTGTGTTTGTATGTATTAGTGTGTGCGTATGTGTGTATGCATCTGTGTGTGTATATTTGTATGTGTGTGTTTGTATGTATTAGTGTGTGTGTGTGTATGTGTGTATGCATCTGTGTGTGTATATTTGTATGTATGTGTGTGTTTGTATGTATTAGTGTGTGCGTATGTGTGTATGCATCTGTGTGTGTATATTTGTATGTATGTGTGTGTTTTTATGTATTAGTGTGTGCGTATGTGTGTATGCATCTGTGTGTGTATATTTGTATGTGTGTGTTTGTATGTATTTGTGTGTGCGTATGTGTGTATGCATCTGTGTGTGTATATTTGTATGTGTGTGTTTGTATGTATTTGTGTGTGTGTGTGTATGTGTGTATGCATCTGTGTGTGTATATTTGTATGTATGTGTGTGTTTGTATGTATTAGTGTGTGCGTATGTGTGTATGCATCTGTGTGTGTATATTTGTATGTATGTGTGTGTTTGTATGTATTAGTGTGTGCGTATGTGTGTATGCATCTGTGTGTGTATATTTGTATGTGTGTGTTTGTATGTATTAGTGTGTGTGTATGCATCTGTGTGTGTATATTTGTATGTATGTGTGTGTTTGTATGTATTAGTGTGTGCGTATGTGTGTATGCATCTGTGTGTGTATATTTGTATGTATGTGTGTGTTTGTATATATTAGTGTGTGTGTATGTGTGTATGCATCTGTGTGTGTATATTTGTATGTGTGTGTTTGTATGTATGTGTGTGCGTATGTGTGTATGCATCTGTGTGTGTATATTTGTATGTATGTGTGTGTTTGTATGTATTAGTGTGTGTGTGTATGTAAAGTATTTTATGTTTAAATGTCATAAAAATAGTATAGCACAGAACTAAATGAGAGACTCCACTACTTGAATGGATTTTTTATGCACCATCATCTTTGTACTATGGCATGAATTTTACACAGTGCCCCCTAAGAAGTTTAGTATATGAGGGAGTTAATGCACTCCAGTTATCTAACATGCAAATGGAAACACTAGACTAGCGCTCATCATAATCATATAGTTAATAACCGTACTCAAAACAATAACAATCATTACCATTAATAATAATATTAATAATATTAATAACACCATCATAATCATATTAATCACACTTCATTCTCTTGGTGTCTTTAGTGGGAAAGCAGGGATGTAAGCTTAGGAGCTGGCCCATTTCTGGAGCACTATATGGCAGCAGTTTTGCAAGAATGTTATCCATTTGCAAGAGCACTATATGGCAGCACTATTTCCTGCCATGTAGAACTCCAGAAGCCTTTCTAGGTTCCTCTTCAACACAGAATATCATGAGAACAAAGCAAATTTGATAATAGAAATAAATAGATTTTTTTTTTTTTTTTTTAAATGGTCTGCTCTGTCTGAGACACAAAAGAGAACGTTTGGGTTTCATATCCCTTTAATTATAATACTAATATCAGACAGAGATTGTGGGACTTTTGTTTTGCTAATAAATATGTGAAGCAGTAGAATGAATACACAGGGAACTTCTAATCCTATTTTGTCAACTCAACACAAGGAGCAAGCTGGAACAAAGCTGACTTGCACAGCACCACGTATGAATTCAGTTATATCAAATAAGCTGCACCAGGAGGGGCGTGGCCTGTGAGGCTTTCTCAGTCAAATCAACAAACATAAAGGATCCTGTTTTTCTGGATATAGATCGTTTTTGGTAATATTTGTCTTAAGAAGTATCCTATAACACAAGTACAGGGAATATAGATTATATTTAGAGAGAGAAGATCATACTGGACACAATTTATTTTATTTGAACAATATTTCATTGAAATAATAACAATACGATCATTGGGAATGTGAATTAAAGGGACATTTTGGTCAAAATTGAAATGTAGATAGATGAATGACATATTTGCATAGAAACATATTTGCAATATATTTGTATTGGCAAAAAATGCTGCTAGTGAAAGTTATCACTGTTTTAGTGTTAAGATTTTTCTCTGCACGTGTATGTGAGGCATAGCTACATATTCTCACTGCACCAGCATTTTAAATACAGCAGCTGCTCATAGTGCAAGTGGGGCTTGTATCATGTCAGCAATTAACAAACTGAGTCATTACCAGATGGTACAAGAACCTAGGGTAGAAAAGAGGGTCTGGCAGCACATAGTAGTAATAAAATGATACGCTTTATTTAGCAATACTTCAGGCACACAGGTACATCATAGACTGAACGTCTGACGCATTTCACGTCCCCTAGTGGAGTTTCATCAGAGACCTAGGGTCTCTGAGCAACTGCTGTGTTTAAATGCTGGTGCACGGTGCATAAGTAAATACAATTTTGAAACAGCTATAGCTTTTATAAGAAGCATTTTTGCCGAAAACATGAATATTACAAAAATGTTTCTATTCAAATCTTAAATGCATCCATGTGGAATTCAATTTTAGCTGGAATGTCCCTTTAAGAGAAAAATCATCTTAAAGGTTTTACTGACATTGGTTTTTGTATCTGAATCATGAGCTCTTTCTCTTTTATTCCATTCTACTGGAAAGGATCCACATCCTTACAATATCTACAACAAAACAATAGTCTAGATTTATAATTGCTTGTTAAGTTGCTTAAGATGAGACAATGTCTGAAATTCTCGCTGCACCTATCTTTTCCAGTGTTTTGTTAGTGGGTTTTCCTGCCTTTAGCATATATAGTTGCGGACAAAAGCAATAATTATATCTGGAACACTTAGAATACATGCTTAAAAAATAGGTTTTGTAAATGTTCGAAATTGTAAAATAAGGTGCTGCAACCACCTCAGGTAACCTAACCATGGGTCCCCCTTCACAATGTGCGCTGCTATTACAGGTTTTGAAAAAGCAGGCTTGTGCAGGCGATATGGTGGTGTTGAGCTCTATACCTCACCCAAATACAAGGGCTGCTTTGATGTGCTCGTGCACAATTTCCCCATAGACATCAATGAGGAGAGTCGGCTAAAAAAAAGCCTAACACCTGTGATCGCGGAATGAAAAGCTCCGTAATGCAGCCCCATTGTTGTCTATGAGGAAAGAAAAAGTTACGTTTAAACCGAACACCCTAACATAAAAACCATGTCTACACACACCTAATCTGCCGCCCCCGACTTTGCCGCCACCTACATTACAGTTATTAACCCCTAATCTGCTGCCCCCGACATCACGACACCTAAATAAAACTATTAACCCCTAATCTGCCATCCCTAACATCGCCGCCACCTACATTACAGTTATTAACCCCTAATCTGCTGGCCCTAACATTGCCACCACCTACATTACGGTTATTAACCCCTAATCTGCCGCCCCCAATGTCACCACCACTAAAGTTATTAACCCCTAAACCTCTGGTCTCCCACATCACTAACACTACATAAATATATTAACCTCTAAACCTAACCCTAATGTAACCCTAACCCTAAGCATAACCCTAATCCTAACATCCCTAACTTAAATATAATTAAAATAAATCTAAATAAAACTTACAATTATTACCTAAATAATTCCTATTTAAAACTAAATACTTACCTGTAAAATAAAACCTAAGGTAGCTACAATATAACTAATAGTTACATTGTAGCTATCTTAGGTTTTATTTTTATTTCACAGGTAAGTTTGTAACATAGTAACATAGTAACATAGTAGATAAGGTTGAAAAAAAGACTGAAGTCCATCGAGTTCAACCTATACAAATCTAAAATACTTACAAAAAGCTCCAGTTAAGCTTAAATAACCCCATTAAAATGTGACCCATTTAATACTAGCAATCATATCCATGAATTTTGTTAGTATACAGAAACTTATCCAGACTATTTTTAAATGTATCTATGGTATTGGCATTCACTACCTCCTTTGCTAATGAGTTCCACAATTTTATTGCTCTCACAGTGAAAAAACGTTTCCGTTGCAGGAGATTAAATCTCCTTTCCTCCAACCTTAAATTATGACCTCTTGTCAGAAACAATTTTCTTGGAATAAACAGAGCTTCTGCCATCTCTGTATATGGGCCTTGAATATATTTATATAAAGTAATCATGTCACCTCTCAAGCGCCTTTTTTCTAAAGAAAACAGACCCAGTTTGGCTAGCCTCTCCTCATAGGTTAATTTCTCCAATCCCCTTATTAGCTTTGTGGCCCTTCTCTGAACTTTTTCTAGTTCTGCAATATCTTTTTTAGCAATTGGTCCCCAGAACTGCACTCCAAACTCAAGGTGAGGTCTTACCAGGGCTTTATATAATGACAGAATTATGCTTTCCTCCCTTGAATCAATACCTCTTTTAATACATGCTAGTATCTTATTAGCCTTTGAAGCCGCTGCCCTGCATTGTGCACCCATTTTTAGCTTGTTATCTATTACTACTCCCAAATCCCTTTCCTCCTGTGTTTGGCTAAGTCTTGTCCCATTTAAAAAATACGTAGCCTGCTTATTTTTACTTCCAAAATGTAGAACCTTGCATTTTTCCGTATTAAATCTCATTTTCCATTCACTTGCCCATAGTCCTAATTTTAGCAAATCCCTTTGTAAAGACAGTTCGTCCTGCTCTGACCTTATGACCTTACTTAACTTAGTATCATCTGCAAAAATAGAGATGTCGCTATTTAATCCTTGCTCCAAGTCATTTATAAAAATATTAAAAAGAACAGGGCCCAGTACTGATCCCTGGGGGACGCCACTGATTACCTTTGTCCAATCTGAGTATGATCCATTTACTACTACTCGTTGCTCCCTATCTTTTATCCAGTTATTTATCCATGAGCTAACATTTTCAGCTATTCCCAGTCCCTTAATTTTGTGCATTAATCTCTCATGTGGCACTGTATCAAATGCCTTTGCAAAATCTAAGTATATCACATCCACTGATTCCCCTTTATCTATATTTTGACTTACTTCCTCGTAGAATCTAATCAGATTAGTTTGACATGATCTATTTCTCCTAAAGCCATGCTGATTAGAACTCATAATCTTGTTTACACGAATATGTTCATCAATATAATCCCTTATAATCCCTTCAAATATCTTCCCCACTATTGATGTCAGACTAACTGGTCTATAGCTTCCTGGATCATCCCTGCTTCCCTTTTTGAAGAGTGGCACCACATCAGCTTTACGCCAATCCTGGGGTACCATGCCTGAGGATAATGAGTCTTGAAAAATTAAGAGTAAAGGTTTGTCTATAACAGTGCTAAGTTCCCTCAACACCCTTGGGTGTATTCCATCTGGGCCTGGAGTTTTATTTACCTTAATATTTTCCAGTTTTTTCCTGATATCCTCTAAACAAAACCCAGTTAGTGGTATGGACTGGCATGTTCTATTATGTTCAAAAGTATCATTCAATGGTTCTTCTCTTGTGTATACTGAAGAAAAAAACTGGTTTAGTACCTCAGCCTTCTCCCTGTCATTATTTATCATGCTACCCTCCACACATTTTAATGTACCTATATTATCCTTCTTAGATTTTTTGCTATTTATGTACTTAAAGAACCTTTTAGGGTTAGACTTAGAATCCTTAGCAATTAATTTTTCATTTTCAATTTTGGCTAATTTGATTGCTTTTTTGCATGCTTTGTTACATTCCTTATAAATATTGTATGCTGAGTCTGTACTATTTTCTTTTAATAATTTAAATGCCCTACGTTTTTTCCTAATTTCTCTTAACACATTTTTATTTAGCCATAATGGCTTTGTTTTTTTATTTTTACTTTTATAACCATATGGTATGTGTTGATATGTATATTTATTTAACACATTTTTAAATATTATCCATTTATTCTCTGTATTTTTATTAGAAAATACATTGTCCCAATTTATATTATTTAATGATTTCCTTAAATCGTTGAATTTTGCTTTCTTGAAATTAAAAGTCTTAGTTAAACCTTTAAAACACTGCATTTGAAAATAGATTTCAAATGTGACCATGTTATGATCACTGTTACCCAAATGTTCTTTAACTTCTATGTTTGATATTATATCTGTATTGTTTGATAGCACTAAATCCAATATAGCTTTACTCCTAGTTGGCTCCTCTATTAATTGTGACAAGAAGTTATCCCTGAGAACATTTAAAAATCTATCCCCCTTAGCTGAATTACTAGTTTCATTGGCCCAGTTTATATCAGGGTAGTTAAAATCTCCCATAATTACAGCACTGTTATTAGCAGCCTTACCTATTTGGATAAGTAGTTGAGTTTCCTCCGGGTCACTAATGTTGGGAGGCTTGTAGCATGTTCCTAGTAATATTTTTTTTAGGATTTTTCCCCCCACTCTTTATTTCAACCCACAGGGTCTCTACATTGTCACTTGAATCATAAATATCTTCCCTTATTGTAGGTTTAAGGTTAGGTTTAATATACATGCAGATTCCTCCACCCCTTTTATTATTCCTGTCCCTCCTAAATAATGTATACCCCTCTAAGTTAACTGCCCAGTCATGTGAATCATCCCACCAAGTTTCAGTTATACTGATAACATCATAGTCCTCTTCTGCAACTAAGAGCGTCAGCTCCCCCATTTTACCTGTCATGCTTCTTGCATTTGTTGTCATACATTTAATTTCCATGTGCTTTCTGCTGCTACTCGGTGTGCTTTCCTCTATATTTTCTAATGTGACATTTCTTAAGTCATCCCTTCCTTGAGATATTAAGGGATTGTCATATTCACAGACTGATCTCTCTGTTCTATTTTGTTCTAACTGACCCTCCCCCCCTTTGCCTAGTTTAAAATGTTCTCTAAACGTGCTACCATCCTTTCCCCCAACACACCTGCACCCATGTCATTCAGGTGCAATCCATCCTTACTGTACAAATTGTACCCTAGTGAAAAATCAGCCCAGTGTTCTAAAAAGTCAAACCCCTCATTTTTACACCATGTCTTTAGCCATGAATTAACAGACCTTAACTCCTTCTGCCTTACTGAATTAGCACACGGCACTGGTAATATCTCAGAAAATATTACTTTGGAGGTCCTTGCTTTAAGCTTGCTACCTAACTCCCTGAAGTCATTTTTTAGGACTCTCCATCTCCCACCGATTCCTTCATTAGTACCAATATGCACCATGACTGCAGGATCAGACCCACATCCCTCTAACAATCTATCAATACGCTCCACAATATGCCTAACACGAGCCCCTGGAAGACAGCAAACTGTTCTATGTAAAGGGTCTGGATGACAAATTACCCTATCAACCTTCCTAATAATAGAGTCTCCTACCACCAACATCTGCCTCTGGCCCTGACTTGTATGCCCCTCTTCCATGACTGAAGGACTGCCCACCATAGTATGCTCCTCTTCCACAGCTAAAGGACTGTTCACTATACTAGGCAACACAGCCCTCTCTGACACTGCCACCCCTGAACTGATATCCCCAACATCTTCACTTAATCTTGCAAATCTATTGGGGTGTACCAGCTCAGAACTGGCCTGTCTCTTCCGCTTACTTCGCCCTCTTACTGTGACCCAGCTACATCCTGGAGTCTCCTCATCTGAATCCTCCCCATTCCCACTGCTGGAACCATTGACAACCAGCTCAGTCCTATCCATTTCCCTTTCAAGTGTCTGAATTTCATGTAGTGTTGCAATTCGTTCCTCCAGATCCCCAATACGAGTTTCTAAAGAGACAATATGCTCGCACTTGCCACAAACATATAATCCCAGAAGCGGCTGCTCCAGTGATGCAAACATGTGGCAAGCTGTACACTGAATGAGATTCTCACACATTCTTAATAAAAGGTTTAACTTTTAACTTGTAACCCCAAAACCTTGTTTGCCTATCTACCTTGGATAGCTAACTATAATACTTAAACAGACAATCTTACTTTAACAGAGAATCAATACAGCAACCCTTAAAGAGCAAGCTCCCAGAGTAAATGTGCTAAATTTATAATCTAGCTAGGCCCAAACAGCTGAAAAAAATCCCACCCCTAATTACCCACACAGGAAACAAGAAAAAAAAAATATTTAGATACAAACCAACAGTTATTTTGTTTTATAAAATGCAACCCTTGCAAAGCAAAATATTTATGAATTAGCTTTGTTAGCTAACTATAATACTTAAACAGACAATCTTACTTTAACAGAGAATCAATACAGCAACCCTTAAAGAGCAAGCTCCCAGAGTAAATGTGCTAAATTTATAATCTAGCTAGGCCCAAACAGCTGAAAAAAATCCCACCCCTAATTACCCACACAGGAAACAAGAAAAAAAAAATATTTAGATACAAACCAACAGTTATTTTGTTTTATAAAATGCAACCCTTGCAAAGCAAAATATTTATGAATTAGCTTTGTTAGCTAACTATAATACTTAAACAGACAATCTTACTTTAACAGAGAATCAATACAGCAACCCTTAAAGAGCAAGCTCCCAGAGTAAATGTGCTAAATTTATAATCTAGCTAGGCCCAAACAGCTGAAAAAAATCCCACCCCTAATTACCCACACAGGAAACAAGAAAAAAAAAAAAAAATATTTAGATACAAACCAACAGTTATTTTGTTTTATAAAATGCAACCCTTGCAAAGCAAAATATTTATGAATTAGCTTTGTTAGCTAACTATAATACTTAAACAGACAATCTTACTTTAACAGAGAATCAATACAGCAACCCTTAAAGAGCCAACTAGGTAGACTAGTTAGTTATTAACTATTTACTAACTACCTAGCTAAAATAAAAACCAAGTTACCTATAAAATAAAACCTAACCTGCCTTACACTAAAACCTAACATTACAATCAAATAAAATAAATTAAATTAATCAAATACAATTATCTAAATTACAAAAAAATAAACACTAAATTACACAAAATAAAAATTGAAATTATCAAAAATAAAAACGAATTACTCCTAATCTAAAAGCCCTATCAAAATAAAAAAGCCCCCCCTCCCCAAAATAAAAAAAAACTAGCCTACACTAAACTGCCAATGGCCCTTAAAAGGGCCTTTTGCAGGGCATTGCCCCAAAGAAATCAGCTCTTTTACCTGTAAAAAAAAATACAAACAACCCCCCCAACAGTAAAACCCACCACCCACACAACCGAACCCCCCAAATAAAAACCTATCTAAATAAAGCTAAGCTAACCATTGCCCTTAAAAAGGCATTTAGTTCTTTTACATTGCCCAAACCCTAAGCTAAAAATAAAACCCACCCAATAAACCCTTAAAAAAAGCTAACACTAACCCTCGACGAACCACTTACAATTTTCGAAGACCGGACATCCATCCTCATCCAGCTGGCAGAAGTCTTCATCCAAGCGGGTAGAAGTCCTCATCGAAGCTGGCAGAAGTCTTTATCCAAGCGGGCAGAAGTCCTCATCGAAGACGGCAAAAGTCTTCATCCAAGCGGGCAGAAGGCTTCATCCAGACGGCATCTTCTATCTTCATTCATGCGGAGCGGGTCCATCTTCAAGACATCCGGCGCGGAGCATCCTCTTCTTACGATCGCCGCTGGTAAATTAAGTTTTCCTTTAAGTGACGTCATCCAAGATGGGGTCTCTTACATTCCAAATTGGCTGATAGAATAGTCCATAGAATGCGAGCTCAATCCTATTAGCTGATTGGATCAGCCAATAGGATGAAAGCTTAATCCTATTGGCTGATTGCAACAGTCAATATGATTTTTTCCCCTTTAATTCCTATTGTCTGATAGAATTCTATCAGCCAATCGGAATGTAAGGGACACCATCTTAGATGACGTCACTTAAAGGGAACCTTCATTTGCCAGCTGCGATCATAAGAAGGGGATGCTCTGCGCCGGATGTGTTGAAGATTGGACCCGCTCTGCCCCGGATGGATGAAGATAGAAGATGCCATCTGGATGAAGACGTCTGCCTTCTTGGATGAAGACTTAAAACTGAGAATTTGCATATCTAATTTGCATATCTTACCCACAATTCTCTTGTGCATTGGAAACATTGTATATTAAGAATTTCTGGGGAAAAGCAAGCGGGGATACTTGCCTAGATGTACTAATTTGCTATGCAAATATTTACATTGATTTAATTTTGAGACATGGAGGATTTTAATTTCAGTTTTTTATCTCCCCCCATAATTTTAATGAATTTTGGTTTAACCATGAAAATAGCTTTTCCAATGAAGCAACCGGAAATCTATCTCCTACTGATGAGTTCCAAAAAGAACGAAACAGGCTTGTCTAGTGAGTGATTTCTGGTTTGCTGTCATCATCCTGTTTAAAAGGATCGCTGTGTCAAAACAGTATTTTTGAAGCAAAAAAACTGAGAATTTGCATATCTAATTTGCATTTCTTACCCACAATTCTCTTGTGCATTGGAAACATTGTATATTAAGAATTTCTGGGGAAAAGCAAGCGGGGATACTTGCCTAGATGTACTAATTTCCTATGCAAATATTTACATTGATTTAATTTTGAGACATGGAGGATGATAATTTCAGTTTTTTATCTCCCCCCATAATTTTAATGAATTTTGGTTTAGCCATGAAAATAGCTTTTCCAATGCAGCAACTAGAAATCTATCTCCTACTGATGAGTTCCAAAAAGAACGAAACAGGCTTGTCTATTGAGTGATTTCTGGTTTGCTTTCATAATCCTGTTTAAAAGGATCGCTGTGTCAAAACAGTATTTTTGAAGCAAAAAAACTGAGAATTTGCATATCTAATTTGCATATCTTACCCACAATTCTCTTGTGCATTGGAAACATTGTATATTAAGAATTTCTGGGGAAAAGCAAGCGGGGATACTTGCCTAGATGTACTAATTTCCTATGCAAATATTTACATTGATTTAATTTTCAGATACATATAGAAATATGTATTTACAATAAACAATAAAAAGGACATTTTCGTGTAAGTGAAGAACATTGGAATGTTAAATATATACAGTAAAGTTGATACAGTAAATATACAGTAAAATGATAAAATTATATATATATATATATATATATATATATATATATATATATATATATATATATACAATATCAGAAACAGACCTTGCACTCGCTGGATTTTTTAACAAACTTTTTTACTTGGCAAAATTAGTGACGTTTCGGGGACAGTGTATCCCCTTCCTCAGACAGTGAATGCTTCAAACATTGGTGAATTTATACAAACTAACAAATAAATAACCCCTCCCCCCAATTAGCAAAAAAAAACGCCAAAGTGTTGCCATGGTGACCATATGTCACAAAGTGAACATCGTATATAAGATATAATATAAGCAATCAATGCTGTGACAGTGAAGATGATCAAATTAAAAGACCTATAGCAGTATGAACATGGTAAACAACTTAACGTTCCACAGTAGTGGTAATCTTAACATTCCCCTAATATCCGTTACTATCCGGGGAGCCAACCAATAATGAAAGCCTTATATGATGTTACCTAGATGGTCAGGCATAAAGTACACACTCAAAACCTACCATGATTGTAAAACAAACAAAGTACAAATGTAGATCGCCGTGTAACACGCCACCGCAACTGCAACCGCACTGGATAGAACAGACAAACCCGGAAGTGCATCAGCCGATCACGTGTGTGGCCATGCACCAATCACTCGGGTTGCGGTTGGAGTTGTCATGGCAATGGGTCACAACGATCCAAATAGCAACACAGAAACAAGTCAAACAGATTAGCTACTAAGCATATCATTGTAATAATACACATCAATCGATACTTATAATGCGCGCTGCTATAGTGGCAATACCACTGCTAGAAATATAACCAATAAATAATATATATAGCATAGCATTCCTGCCGTACTGTACTGGGGGTATATTAATATATTACATTAACCCTAAAGCGCATATCTATCGTAGTGGACGCTACTACAGGTACTATACCGCTATTGTACATTTACTATCCAATATACACAGTGTACCATGATGAAGGGTATGTACAAATTTTATACACGGTAATACCACCCATTTAAAGAGAGTGATCTGAGATGCCATAACCCATGAACCTTCCCAAGAGAGTGCCAAAGACCCCGAAGAAAAAGAATAAGAATAAACCAAAGTAAATGCAAACACCAACTATACATCATGATACAAGATAAACCAAACAGACAATAAAAAAGGGAAAAAAATGGGGGAAAAAATGGAAAAAATTGGGAGAAAAACAACAAACAGAATATATAAAAGAAAAAAAAGAAAAAAGAAGGAAATTTATAAAAAATAAAAAATAAAACTAAGAATAGACACCAAAGGCAAACAAAGACAATAGAATAACAATAGGAGAAACAAGAGGGGAAAAGGACAGAAGGAAAACAGAAAGAAAAAGAAAAATAAAAGAAGAAAAACACAAAAAAAGAAAGAATAAGAAAAATAAGAGAACACGCCACGAGTGAGGCAGAATAGAAGGTTAACAACAAGAGGAGAATAAAAGGTAAACCAAAAACCAACAAAACATCAAATAGAGTGTGGACTCTGAAGTAGAAAAATGAGTCCAATAAATATCACACTAATCTAAGTCCAGAAGAAAAGGCTGCCATCACTACGTTGTCTAGGGATCCAGACATTGTGATCCGCACCGCGGATAAGGGCGGTGCGGTAGTCGTATTAAATTACAAATACTATAGTGATGAAATCAAACAGCAACTCAGTAACATTGAGACATACCAACCACTTCAAAGAGATCCAACTAATAATTTCCAAATTTTGATACAGCAGGCGGTTCAAGAAGGATTGAATGAAGGGTGGATTGATGAAGACATAGCTGGTTTCTTGAGGATTAAACATCCAGTCTGTCCCATACTGTACACACTTCCCAAAATCCACAAGGTTTTGGAGAAGCCTCCCGGGAGGCCAATTGTCTCTGCCCGGAATTCTGTCACCTCTAGGTTGGCTATCTATGTGGACCATTTTCTTCAGCCCCTTGTGAGAAATATGAGGTCATACCTTAGGGATTCGTCACAGCTGATTGCAGAACTGAAAACTATCAAGTTCGAGGAGCCATACATCTTGGCCACAGCAGATGTAAATAGTTTATACACAATTATTCCACATGAGACTGGGAAACAATATGTAGCTGATGCCTTGGACAAACATCCTTATATTGGTCCACCTAGAGACTTCCTGATAAAACTGCTAGACCTGAGCCTACGTCTCAATTATTTCAGGTTCGAGGGAAAGTACCACCAACAAATATCAGGTACAGCCATGGGATCAAACGTGGCCCCCTCATTGGCCAATCTATACATGGAGCACTACGAACTACATGTGATGAAGATATATCAGAATCCAGGAATTATATACTTTAAACGGTATATAGATGACCTGCTAATTATTTGGAGGGGTACAGCTACAGAGTTGGAAAGATGGTTTTAAGAATTGAATTCACTCAATCATCCAGTGAAACTCAAACTCAAACATGATTTGGAAAGTATTGAGTTCCTGGACCTAAACATCTTCAAAACAGAGAGTGGGTATTTGGGGACCTCGTTGTTTAGGAAACCCACGGACAGGAATTCTATCCTACACGCCACAAGTAACCATCCGACTGCACTCCTCAGGGCTATTCCGAAAGCCCAACTGCAGCGGGCCGCAAGAAATAATAGTGATGAGACCAGAAGACACCAGCAACTTGATGAGATGCAGCAACGATTTGTAAAACGAGGATATAATTCGCACCTTGTTAAACAAAGTAGAATGGGAGTGGAAAGTGATACCACAATGCTTACCCGAACCGATCCTAAAGATGAGCAGCGGATGACCTTTACCACGGTATATAGTCCCTCAACCAGAGCCTTAGGTATAACACTAAGAGAGCACTGGCACATCGTACAAGGTGACCCCTCTCTTCCATTCAACAAGTGGCAACCTCCGAGAGTGGGTTACAAACGTGATAAAAATTTAAAAGATCTGTTGATGCTCACGGATCCCACCCATTGCTACAACCCTGAGACATGGTTGACACAGAGAAAGAAACCAGGATGCTATAGGTGTGTGGGATGTACCACCTGTAATGCCATGATTCCAGGACCAACGTTTGGACATCCCCACCGCAATCAGAGGTTCAAGATTAGGCATGTGCTAACGTGCACCACCTCTCATGTGGTATACCTACTAAATTGCAGCTGTGGGCGGTTCTATGTGGGAAAAACAACTGACGATGCCCGGACCAGGTTCGCTAACCACAGATCATCCATCAGAACGGCTCTTAAGAAGAGCTCTAGTGATCAACCTGTGGCCCGGCATTTCGTGGAGAAAGGCCACGGACTCCATGATCTGAGATTCACCCTAATTGATCATGTCCCCCCATTAAGGCGGGGTGGGGATTGGGATACACTTCTCCTACAAGTTGAGGCCAAATGGATCTTTCGATTGAATACCCTGCAACCACATGGACTTAATACTATGTTTGACTGGCATTGTTTCTTGTAAATTAGATCCAGCCCTTATGGAGATCTGCCTCATTTACCATGGGAGTCCATGTTATCCTGATTTTTTCTACTTGAGAGTCCACACTCTATTTGATGTTTTGTTGGTTTTTGGTTTACCTTTTATTCTCCTCTTGTTGTTAACCTTCTATTCTGCCTCACTTGTGGCTTGTTCTCTTATTTTTCTTATTCTTTCTTTTTTTGTGTTTTTCTTCTTTTATTTTTCTTTTTCTTTCTGTTTTCCTTCTGTCCTTTTCCCCTCTTGTTTCTCCTATTGTTATTCTATTGTCTTTGTTTGCCTTTGGTGTCTATTCTTAGTTTTATTTTTTATAAATTTCCTTCTTTTTTCTTTTTTTGCTTTTATATATTCTGTTTGTTGTTTTTCTCCCAATTTTTTTCCCATTTTTTTCCCTTTTTTATTGTCTGTTTGGTTTATCTTGTATCACGATGTATAGTTGGTGTTTGCATTTACTTTGGTTTATTCTTATTCTTTTTCTTCGGGGTCTTTGGCACTCTCTTGGGAAGGTTCATGGGTTATGGCATCTCAGATCACTCTCTTTAAATGGGTGGTATTACCGTGTATAAAATTTGTACATACCCTTCATCATGGTAAACTGTGTATATTGGATAGTAAATGTACAATAGCGGTATAGTACCTGTAGTAGCGTCCACTACGATAGATATGCGCTTTAGGGTTAATGTAATATATTAATATACCCCCAGTACAGTACGGCAGGAATGCTATGCTATATATATTATTTATTGGTTATATTTCTAGCAGTGGTATTGCCACTATAGCAGCGCGCATTATAAGTATCGATTGATGTGTATTATTACAATGATATGCTTAGTAGCTAATCTGTTTGACTTGTTTCTGTGTTGCTATTTGGATCGTTGTGACCCATTGCCATGACAACTCCAACCGCAACCCGAGTGATTGGTGCATGGCCACACACGTGATCGGCCGATGCACTTCCGGGTTTGTCTGTTCTATCCAGTGCGGTTGCAGTTGCGGTGGCGTGTTACACGGCGATCTACATTTGTACTTTGTTTGTTTTACAATCATGGTAGGTTTTGAGTGTGTACTTTATGCCTGACCATCTAGGTAACATCATATAAGGCTTTCATTATTGGTTGGCTCCCCGGATAGTAACGGATATTAGGGGTATGTTAAGATTACCACTACTGTGGAACGTTAAGTTGTTTACCATGTTCATACTGCTATAGGTCTTTTAATTTGATCATCTTCACTGTCACAGCATTGATTGCTTATATTATATCTTATATACGATGTTCACTTTGTGACATATGGTCACCATGGCAACACTTTGGCGGGTTTTTTTGCTAATTGGGGGGAGGGGTTATTTATTTGTTAGTTTGTATAAATTCACCAATGTTTGAAGCATTCACTGTCTGAGGAAGGGGATACACTGTCCCCGAAACGTCACTAATTTTGCCAAGTAAAAAAGTTTGTTAAAAAATCCAGCGAGTGCAAGGTCTGTTTCTGATATTGTATCTAATTTCACTAGCACCCTGGTTGCTGCAAATAGGTGAGAGTGCACATCTTTGCTAAACGTATATATATATATATATATATATATATATATATATATATATATATATACAAAACACGGAAGGGAACTGCACTCTCATACCGGACCGGGTACACATCCCATGACCCTGCAACATGCTCAGCCCTGGGTGCCACTGGCACTCACAGGAAGCTGTGCTGTCCCCAGAGCCACAAGCAGTTAACCCCAGACAGGTCTGGGTGCAAGAACCATAGGGAAAATTACAAAACTTGCACCCAGACCTGTCTGGGGTTAACTGCTTTTAAATCTTAGCTGAGAGCTTGTAAGTGAGTGCTGGGTTTTCTCTGTGTGTTGTATTAATTTGTTTTGTAATTTTCCCTATGGTTCTTGCACCCAGACCTGTCTGGGGTTAACTGCTTGTGGCTCTGGGGACAGCTCAGCTTCCTGTGAGTGCCAGTGGCACCCAGGGCTGAGCATGTTGCAGGGTCATGGGATGTGTACCCGGTCCGGTATGAGAGTGCAGTTCCCTTCCGTGTTTTGTATATGTCTAGGGTGGTTACATATTCCTGTGCACCCTTCCCTTGTTTTCAGTTTGTTTGGATTTGAAAGCTTGCATTGTGTGGCTGTTTTAGGGTCTCAGGTATTGGAAAGGACCTTGACGTGGTACCTGAGCTTGTCCCATTTGGCCAGATGCAGTGACTAACCTTTCCATTTTTGCTTTTAAAACTTAGCTGAAAGCTTGTAAGTGAGTGCTGGGTTTTCTCTGTGTGTTGTATTAATTTGTTTTGTAATTTTCCCTATGGTTCTTGCACCCAGACCTGTCTGGGGTTAACTGCTTGTGGCTCTGGGGACAGCACAGCTTCCTGTGAGTGCCAGTGGCACCCAGGGCTGAGCATGTTGCAGGGTCATGGGATGTGTACCCGGTCCGGTATGAGAGTGCAGTTCCCTTCCGTGTTTTGTATATGTCTAGGGTGGTTACATATTCCTGCGCACCCTTCCCTTGTTTTCAGTTTGTTTGGATTTGAAAGCTTGCATTGTGTGGCTGTTTTAGGGTCTCAGGTATTGGAAAGGACCTTGACGTGGTACCTGAGCTTGTCCCATTTGGCCAGATGCGGTGACTAACCTTTCCATTTTTGCTTTTAAATCTTAGCTGAGAGCTTGTAAGTGAGTGCTGGGTTTTCTCTGTGTGTTGTATTAATTTGTTTTGTAATTTTCCCTATGGTTCTTGCACCCAGACCTGTCTGGGGTTAACTGCTTGTGGCTCTGGGGACAGCACAGCTTCCTGTGAGTGCCAGTGGCACCCAGGGCTGAGCATGTTGCAGGGTCATGGGATGTGTACCCGGTCCGGTATGAGAGTGCAGTTCCCTTCCGTGTTTTGTATATGTCTAGGGTGGTTACATATTCCTGTGCACCCTTCCCTTGTTTTCAGTTTGTTTGGATTTGAAAGCTTGCATTGTGTGGCTGGGTCTCAGGTATTGGAAAGGACCTTGACGTGGTACCTGAGCTTGTCCCATTTGGCCAGATGCGGTGACTAACCTTTCCATTTTTGCTTTTAAATCTTAGCTGAGAGCTTGTAAGTGAGTGCTGGTTTTTCTCTGTATATATATATATATATATATATATATATATATATATATATACAGTATATATATATATATATATATATATATATATATATATATATATATATATATATATATATATAAATAAAAGTTTGTGTTCTGTGCCTTCCTTCTGTGGTAATATAAAGATAGTGGGGTAATATCTCCCCTATACCTATAAACTTACTTCAGAGAACCTCAATCAGTATGAGGTAAGTAGTCACCCTTCACAGTTATCTCTCCAAAATCTGTAGCAAATCCAATCTGAATCCACTGTGCTGTAAGCTGAAGCTGAGTGTAGAATCCACACTGCAGAATTTGATGCCTCAGGATATATGCAAGGGGAACAAACAAAAAGGTCCAAAAAAATAAGAACTACACAACATAAGACAAAATTGTCAGCCCACTCACACTCTAAAACCTCAATCCTTATGAGGTAAGTTAAAAGCCAGAGTATACAATTCAATGCAGTGATAATCGGATGTTACAATAGCCTCAGAGTCATTGATAACTCAAACTGTACCCGTACTGCGTCCCTGACGCGTTTCAAAGTCACCTTCTTCCTCAGAGGGATAGAAGTACGGAATTACTTACATAAAGCATCAATGAAGAGTTTTAAAAACGGCGGTATGAAAGCTGGAACGTAATACCTGCTCCCTGATTGGTCAGAAAACCTAACCTTCATTGGATATTCATTCCTTTGTGAGATTGGCTCAAAAAGGGTCACGTGTGTTAATCACGTGACCCCCTCACGATTCTGCTTGCAGATTTAAGGTGGACCGATATCGCAATGGAAGAATTACATCACAAGTAGAACGAAATAGATTGAAAAGTGACTACTTAAACATACATCTATACAAAGGATATAAAGTGACAATAGGAATACATGTTACATATGGATGCCTCCATCAATTAATATAATAAATACAAATAGTACATATATTTAAAAAATACCTAATTTCAAAGTCCATAATCTGCATATATAAAAACAGAACACTATATATATATAAAAATACATACAAAAATTATCACAATGTACCTGCTTAAATTCATATTATCAAAAATTCATAAATAAGCACAAGACCACATATAATAAAAACATTTACATATTCAATATTAAAAACTATATAAAAAATATCAGACTGTATGCATATAAATATTAGGTGATATAAAAACATCTCAATCCATTAAAAGCTCCCTATTAAGATGGAATACAACAGAATATTACAGAATATTTTTTACACTAAAAATGCTGCCAAGTCGATATTTTTATTTAAACCCCTGGGTATCTTAGTGTCTAGGGTATGGATCCAGTAGGTTTCACGTTTTATTAAAACTAATTCCCTATCCTCATTTGGAACAGAATTAATAAATTCAATAATTGTACCTTTAAGGCAAGATGGATCTTTATTATGAAAATACATATAGTGTGCCGACAGGTTATGTGATTTTTTCCCCATTCTTAATATTAGTGATGTGCTCTAATAAACGTTTTTTTGTATGGGCGTGTCATGCGACTTATATATTGTAGGCCACACCCACACTGGAGTAAGTAGACAACATATTTAGTTTTACAGTTCACAAGTGCATTAATCTCTACTTCTTTATTATTGGAATTTGAGATTACCTTTTTAGTCACTCTATCCCCTGAGTAATGATGACTACATGACATACAGTTAGCCCTATTGCATTTAAAAAAGCCAATTGATCTTTTTTCCAACCAATTTGTCTTTACAGGGGTTAACACACGTGACCCTTTTTGAGCCAATCTTGCAAAGGAACGAATATCCAATGAACGGTTCGGTTTTCTGACCAATCAGGGAGCAGGTATTACGTTCCAGCTTTCATACCGCCGTTTTTCAAACTCTTCATTGATGCTTTATGTAAGTAATTCCGTACTTCTATCCCTCTGAGGAAGAAGGTGACTTTGAAACGCGTCAGGGACGCAGTACGGGTACAGTTTGAGTTATCAATGACTCTGAGGCTAATGTAACATGCGATTATCACTGCATTGAATTTATACTCTGGCTTTTAACTTACCTCATAAGGATTGAGGATTTAGAGTGTGAGTGGGCTGACAATTGTGTCTTATGTTGTGTAGTTCTTATTTTTTTGGACATTTTTGTTTGTTCCCCTTGCATATTTCCTGAGGCATCAAATTCTGCAGTGAGGATTCTACACTCAGCTTCAGCTTACAGCACAGTGGATTCAGATTGGAATCGCTACAGATTTTGGAGAGATAACTGTGAAGGGTGACTACTTACCTCATACTGATTGAGGTTCTCTGAAGTAAGTTTTTGGGTATAGGGGAGATATTACCCCACTATCTTTATATTACCACAGAAGGAAGGCGCAGAACACAAACTTT
This sequence comes from Bombina bombina, assembly GCF_027579735.1. Classification (NCBI taxonomy): domain Eukaryota; kingdom Metazoa; phylum Chordata; class Amphibia; order Anura; family Bombinatoridae; genus Bombina; species Bombina bombina. The sequence goes on along the minus strand of NW_026511416.1, from coordinate 172,450 downwards.
TTTATCTATATTCTCTTGCTGTGGAGGCATTCTGGGAGTCTTCACACACCATTTTGATTCAGCTGCCTATCTTCAGATTTATTATATCTGTGGACTTTGCATATCTGCACATATATTTTATGTTTAATTTGCATAACAATATAGTATGCTTGGTAGTTTATTTATTGTTGGTATGCATCCTTGAGTGACATCAAGACAGCGCAGATATCATATCTTTGTGTTTCTATTTATTGTCCCGCTGTTTTCTGCTGCTCCCCTTATTGTCAATTTCTTGGAAACATACTATATATAATTAATTTTATATTTTATTGACATTTTATACATATATTCATTTATATTGTCTAAGTCATATTATTCATGTGATTCATTTATATTCTTGTAAGTGATTTTAGGTTTACATTGCATATAGGATTTTTAGGACATCTATAGTGCTATATACATTTTTTATATTGTGTATATTCTAAATTCCTTTACATTAGCATTTGCATATATATTTTCCCCTCATTTTATTTTTCTGATTATGTCTAACTTTGAATATGGGGCATATTTTGATCCCTCTACTAAAAATAGAAATGTATCTATCTCAGAGGAACAACTTACTCTGGAGGGGAATTTAGCTTTAACTGACCCTAAAAAATTATTTGAGAAATTGGAAAAACTCAGTAAAAAGCAGTTACTCAACTGGTATGACAGTAACAATTTAGAGAGATATAACAAATATCTCATAATACCAAAAGGTTTAAGAATGGATAAAACCTAAAAAAATTTTGAAGATACACAAATAGAACTGTTAACCGAATGGGAAACAGCTCTAGAAACTTGTTCTCTAACCTTTATTAACATTTTAATTAAATATCGAAATAAAAAAGTAGATATTTTAACTGATCAAATTAAGGATATAAGAGAAAGATTGAATGTGTTTAAGGGAGACATGTATTATAAAGAATTGGACAATAATAATAAACGTAAGATTGACATATTTGAAAAAACAGTTGAGAACAAGAAAAAGAATACATTTTTGAGGGATTATCAGGCCAAAAAGAACCAAGAATCAACCAAAAATGAGGGTGAATCTATGGAACATATAACAGAGGCTAATGAGGAGGACATTTGGCTTAATGATGTTGAATTAGAAATACAGAATGATGATTGTGAACAACAAGTATTGGAGGAATGTATATATTCTCCAGATTTTGCAGTCAATAAAGATTTTAGCAATTTTATCAAATTTAATGATAAACAGAAGGAGATAAAAACAAAAGGTGTACAACCTCAAGATACATCTAGAAATACAAAGAATAAAAATATAAATGGGGTAAGAATAACTATACAAATAAAAACTCTAATAATATACAAGCTACTAATAGGAATTATTACCAACACCCTAAAACCGGCGCTATTCCTAAAAGAGGCAGTCAATATACCAATGGATACAACAGATTCCAGCAGAGATTAGATAGTAACACTAGAGAAAGAGATGGAAATAGTTATAAAGAATTTCAAAATGGAAATAGATATAAACCACTATCAGATGAGTTCATACCTGTGAGACATTATTATAAACAAAAAAGTAGAAATAGTAGTCAATCTCATCATTTTTTAGGGGGAAATCAAAGAAAACACTCATATCGTACACCCCAACAAAATATAAGGCAAGAAAAAGAGCATTTAAATCAGGCGCCAGCAGAAATGCCACAATGGAGAAGGGTCCCCCCAAAACAACAAAAAAGAAGATGGGAAGAAGAAAGAGAGGGTCTAGAGCAGGAAAGAGAATACAATCCCAAAAGAACAAAGTCAATAACATACTGACAAAAAATGATGAAGGGTTTGTAAAGATCTTTAACCTCTCAGACAGGATATTTTCAAATAGAGAATTAGACATTCTGAAGAAAGGTCTGTCTTTTGTGCCTACAAAGGGCCCTAATTCTTTCAGTCTATTTATAGACTTACATAAGTTCATTCAAAAACTGACCCTAAAACGGCATTTTGAGAAATCAAGGAAGGAAAGAAGTGAACACTTAAATCAAATAGATCCAGTTAGATTGGATGATCAAGATCTAGATGCTATACTGGCACTTGAAGTATTAGCCGATGCAAATGTCTCTAGATGTGAGGAATTCTAATGTAGATTCTAATCAGATAACGGATGGTTCCCTGACATATGGAATGCACACAGATTTTAAACCTCCTTCCACCTATTTTCCGGTACATTCAAAGGGCAATATTATCCCGGTTTTTGCAAACTTAGTAGAAGAAGATCTGACCAATCTATGTAAAAATTATAAGATAAGGAAAGATAATTTGTCTCTTAAGGATAAACAAACCTTAGATGCTTTGAAACAAGAAAGAGAAATAATCATAAGGGAAGCAGACAAAGGGGGCAGTATCGTGATTCAAAATAGAGCAGACTATATGGCTGAGGCTTACAAGCTTCTAAATGATACAGTAACATATAGAAAGATAGAATCTGACCCCACTGAGTTATTCCTTAGGGAATATAAATCATTACTTGATACTGCCAAACACCACAATGTTCTGAGTGATAATGAGTGGAAATTCCTTGAACAAAAATGTCCAAGAATGGCAACATTTTACCACCTGCCAAAATTACATAAACATGCAACATGTCCACCAGGTAGACTAATAGTCTTCGGGATTGGTTCACTGACAACGAAACTCTCAGAATATGTGGATACATATCTATAGCCCCTGGTCCCCCTCTTGAAGTCCTTTCTGAGGGATACTCCTCATACCCTCCAAAGAGTCGCTAGCATTGAATGGGAACCTAATTTTAAATGGGTTTCTCTCGATGTAAGCGCATTGTACACCAACATTCCCCATACATTAGGCCTGAAAGCAATTAAGTTTTGGTTAGATTCCAAAACCACCTTAAATAACACTCGCAAGGGCATTCTCCTAGAGGCAATTAAATTCATCCTAGAAATAAACTATTTTTGTTTCAATGAGGAATTTTTCCTACAGGTTAGCGGAACTGCGATGGGCACTAAATTTGCCCCCAGTTTCGCGGACCTATACATGGGATTCTGGGAAGAGCAGCAGATTTGGGCAAATAACCCATTTTCTGACCATATAGTTACATGGATGAGATTTATTGACGATATTTTATTAAACTGGAAAGGGGACAATGAGTCCCTAAGAGAGTTTATGAGTTATATCAATAATAATGATTATAACCTTAAGTTTACTGATAAAGTAAACAATGATGAAATTGAATTTCTGGATCTCGTCTTATATCATCAAAACAACAAAATCATGAGTAAACTATACAAAACAACAACTGATAGTAATGGGTATCTTAACGCCAAAAGCTGTAATAATCCCAGTTGGATTAATAATATTCCCTATGGCCAATTTCAGTGCCTTAGGAGAAATTGTAGCAAAATAGAGGATTTTGATAATGAAGCAATGATATTAAAAACTAAATTTTGGGCTAAAGGATATTCCAATAAAATAATTGATGTAGCGTATAATAAAGCAAAGGATCTAAATAGGGACCTACTACTATCTGGGGGAAACCAAATGTTAATACCGGAACGGAATATAAAAGGGAATGATGTAAATAAAATAGGAGATAATAAGGAGACCAGGAGTAAAACAACAGGAGTGAATATGATTACAACATACAATGAGGGAGATATGTATATCAAGAATATTTTTAAAAAACATTGGCACATCTTAAAGAAAGATAAACTTCTGGATGATGTAACCAGTAGGGGACCAAGTATGATTTTCATAAAGAACAAAAAATTGAAGTCAATACTGGCTCCGAGCAAACAAAAAAAAAACCCTGTAAAGACAAATTGGTTGGAAAAAAGATCAATTGGCTTTTTTAAATGCAACAGGGCTAACTGTATGTCATGTAGTCATCATTACTCAGGGAATAGAGTGACTAAAAAGGTAATCTCGAATTCCAATAATAAAGAAGTAGAGATTAATGCACTTGTGAACTGTAGAACTGAATATGTTATCTACTTACTCCAGTGTGGGTGTGGCCTACAATATATAGGTCGCACGACACGCCCCTACAAAAAACGTTTCTTAGAGCACATCACTAATATTAAGAATGGGGAAAAATCACATAACCTGTCGGCACACTATATGTATTTTCATAATAAAAATCCATCTTGCCTTAAAGGTACAATTATTGAATTTATTAATTCTGTTCCAAATGAGGATAGGGAATTAGTTTTAAGAAAACGTGAAACCTACTGGATTCATACCCTAGACACTAAGATACCCAGGGGTTTAAATAAAGATATCGACTTGGCAGCATTTTTAGTGTAACAAATATTCTGTAATATTCTGTTGTATTCCACCTTAATAAGGAGCTTTTAATGGTTTGAGATGTTTTTATATCACCTAATATTTATATGCATACAGTCTGATTTTATACTCTGATTTTTTATATAGTTTTTAATATTGAATATATAAATGTTTTTATTATATGTGGTCTTGCGCTTATTTATGAATTTTTGATAATATGAATTTAAGCAGGTACATTGTGTTAATTTTTGTATGTATTTTTATATATATAGTGTTCTGTTTTTATATATGCAGATTATGGACTTTGAAATTAGGTATTTTTTAAATATATGTACTATTTGTATTTATTATATTAATTGATGGAGGCATCCATATGTAACATGTATTCCTATTGTCACTTTATATCCTTTGTATAGATGTATGTTTAAGTAGTCACTTTTCAATCTATATCGTTCTACTTGTACTGTAATTCTTCCATTGCGATATCAGAAACAGAGAAAAAGACAGATGCGCCACATGGCCCAATATTGTTTGATCCACAGAATTCAGTTTTCAGAGCTATATGCTATCAAACTCACAATTTTAAAAGCACTCCAATTAGTGCAGTGGGAGCAGTCTGGGATCTATAACAGTCACCCAGCAGACCGACCTCTTGGGTGAAGATAGATGTTCTGTAGTGAAACACAAAGGGACACAAAGGTGCCTATATGGCCTAGTACAGTCTTATACAAGAAGCAGTAGTATGTGTGGTAAGATATATACTCACAAAAAGTGAAGCATCTCTATTGATGCTAATCAGACAGGATGGGGTCAATGTAGTCACCCAACAGACTGTATCAAGGCTTCCACAGGAGACAAAGAGCAGAGGTCCAATGGACAATGTTTTGATCCAAATGAGACACAGTAGCAAGTGTTTGAGTTAAAAAGATATAAAACTTTACTGATATAGATTAAAATACAGCGACGCGTTTCTCAGTCACAGACTGTTTCCTCAGGCTTAATAAAATAATTTCCAAACACTTGCTACATATACCTAACCAAACCAATTAACATAATTGCTAGCACCTGTAGTGGGTGTGATTTATGACATCATAGTTGTCCTAGTTACAAGTTTGTTTTAACAGCAAATCAATTAATATGCAGTATGTTAAACAGATACAAAAAAAAAAAAAATACACATTATAACCAAAAACCAAATTGTGCTATTACACATAATTGCAATTTCCACATCTTTTTAATATCCCTCTTAACTTATAGAGGTGGTATAGTAAGGACTAAAGGCAATTCATATGACACATAATGGCAGAGATACTCAATATTAAACATCTTAGTAGTGTTTATCAGATTTCTTATTTAGCTATTCTTTTTTATATGTTTATCTAACATGACCATTATTTCATATATTTAAACCTTTCAATTTGATGATCCAAATTATTCCTACTCTGTTTTCTCTATTTATCTATTCAATTTATTGTACAAATCAAATCAAATGTTATAAAGATCATTTCACATGTTTGTACCCTTCAGTGTCATGATCCAGTTTGCTCTTAGTGATCATTATATACATAAAAGTTTGTTAGATTAACTAAACTCGATCACTTACTTTATGTTGTTACACATCTCCAATAGAGTGTCTGGATGGCGTGCACCTCGCGCTAATGCGCATGTCAGTACTGTGGCCATAGTAACCATATAACACATTTGATTCAAATGAGGAGCTGTGACCTAATAGGTCAGTGTTGCTCCGCAATTCAATGTTATGATTGGCTTTGTTGTGGCCGTTCGCATTAGAAATCATTTAGTAGTCGGCTTTGTTTTGTATTAAAGCGCTGTATGAATTTTTTGACTGACGTGCGTGTGGCGCTTAATGCGCATGTCAATAGTCTAGCCATAGAGAACAAATGGCTTATTCGGCTCTGTATCGAAGTGTAAGCAATATGCTAACACCTGATAGGTCCATGTGATATTTAGCCGAGTGTAATGATTGGCTGTGTTCTAGCCACTTGCATTAGTGTCAGTATAATGAGGCTTATTCAGCACGGCGCTACTTAATAAAAAAGCAATTGTATAATAGGATAGTACTATCCTTAACTATAGATAGCCAATGTCTGTATTTTATCTAATCGTTCAGTGATAATATAAGTGTTGCAGTCAAAGTCTAACTATATTAAATCAGTCTTTAAATAATAATATTTAGTGAACAGTAAACCTAGTATATTCTATAATAAATGTGCCATATGAGATAATAGTTAATTCAATTCTATGTGTAGGAAATGTGAGTATTATTAAATAAGGTTCTTATCTTATAAAGTTATGACGTCTAATTAAAAACTAAACTACATCTACTAAGTTATAAATGGTGCAAATAAAATTAAAAAAGCCTTTTCCTTAAAAACAATAGGCATTTAATGTTTGTATTCGTGTAGGTGCTCCTTAATAGCTATCTTATATATAACTAATGGGATATGTGTAATCATTCAGTACCTAAGTAACTTGGTGTTAAATAATTAATATGTGAATTGACTAATACTAATATAATAGTTATATCTATATTGTAGTGGTGTTGGAATGTATATAGTAATGATGATTAGTGTGTTCAGTTCCTTATGATAATGGTGATGTATTAATAATATGTGTAATATTAATAAGTATTAATAAGGGAATCAGTAGTGATGATAGATAGTTCTATATGGATTATAGTTATCTTAAATGGTGTGTTGAGCCAATCATAACATTGAATTGAGGAGCAACACTGACCTATTAGGTCACAGCTCCTCATTTGAATCAAATGTGTTATATGGTTACTATGGCCACAGTACTGACATGCGCATTAGCGCGAGGTGCACGCCATCCAGACACTCTATTGGAGATGTGTAACAACATAAAGTAAGTGATCGAGTTTAGTTAATCTAACAAACTTTTATGTATATAATGATCACTAAGAGCAAACTGGATCATGACACTGAAGGGTACAAACATGTGAAATGATCTTTATAACATTTGATTTGATTTGTACAATAAATTGAATAGATAAATAGAGAAAACAGAGTAGGAATAATTTGGATCATCAAATTGAAAGGTTTAAATATATGAAATAATGGTCATGTTAGATAAACATATAAAAAAGAATAGCTAAATAAGAAATCTGATAAACACTACTAAGATGTTTAATATTGAGTATCTCTGCCATTATGTGTCATATGAATTGCCTTTAGTCCTTACTATACCACCTCTATAAGTTAAGAGGGATATTAAAAAGATGTGGAAATTGCAATTATGTGTAATAGCACAATTTGGTTTTTGGTTATAATGTGTATTTTTTTTTTATTTTTTTTTTTGTATCTGTTTAACATACTGCATATTAATTGATTTGCTGTTAAAACAAACTTGTAACTAGGACAACTATGATGTCATAAATCACACCCACTACAGGTGCTAGCAATTATGTTAATTGGTTTGGTTAGGTATATGTAGCAAGTGTTTGGAAATTATTTTATTAAGCCTGAGGAAACAGTCTGTGACTGAGAAACGTGTCGCTGTATTTTAATCTATATCAGTAAAGTTTTATATCTTTTTAACTCAAACACTTGCTACTGTGTCTCATTTGGATCAAAACATTGTCCATTGGACCTCTGCTGTTTGTCTCCTGTGGAAGCCTTGATACAGTCTGTTGGGTGACTACATTGACCCCATCCTGTCTGATTAGCATCAATAGAGATGCTTCACTTTTTGTGAGTATATATCTTACCACACATACTACTGCTTCTTGTATAAGACTGTACTAGGCCATATAGGCACCTTTGAGTCCCTTTGTGTTTCACTACAGAACATCTATCTTCACCCAAGAGGTCGGTCTGCTGGGTGACTGTTATAGATCCCAGACTGCTCCCACTGCACTAATTGGAGTGCTTTTAAAATTGTGAGTTTGATAGCATATAGCTCTGAAAACTGAATTCTGTGGATCAAACAATATTGGGTCATGTGGCGCATCTGTCTTTTTCTCTGTTTTTAGATTATCCTTTGGATCGAGGCCGGGTCCTCTACAGATTGCTGCCTCTTCATCACCCACCTGTAAATCAAAGACTTTTCTTACATAATTGTATTAGTTTATATTTTATCTTGTGCTTAATTTACATTTGTTAATTTTTATTGGCCTTTGGTTTATTGGTACTGACCTCCTTTGTACTTCACACCCACCATTAATATTTTTACTTTATAGTTAATCTAGTGCTATTTTTTAGGGCGCCCCCTATCTTATTGACATTGCGATATCAGTCCACCTTAAATCTGTAAGCAGACTCATGAGGGGGTCACGTGATTAACACACATGACCCTTTTTGAGCCAATCTCACAAAGGAACGAATATCCAATGAACGGTTAGGTTTTCTGACCAATCAGGGAGCAGGTATTACGTTCCAGCTTTCATACCGCCGTTTTTAAAACTCTTCATTGATGCTTTATGTAAGTAATTCCGTACTTCTATCCCTCTGAGGAAGAAGGTGACTTTGAAACGCGTCAGGGACACAGTACGGGTACAGTTTGAGTTATCAATGACTCTGAGGCTAATGTAACACCCGATTATCACTGCATTGAATTGTATACTCTGGCTTTTAACTTACCTCATAAGGATTGAGGTTTTAGAGTGTGAATGGGCTGACAATTGTGTCTTATGTTGTGTAGTTCTTAATAAAGACGTACTTCACTATTTTTTGGACCTTTTTGTTTGTTCCCCTTGCATATATCCTGAGGCATCAAATTCTGCAGTGAGGATTCTACACTCAGCTTCAGCTTACAGCACAGTGGATTCAGATTGGAATTGCTACAGATTTTGGAGAGATAACTGTGAAGGGTGACTACTTACCTCATACTGATTGAGGTTCTCTGAAGTAAGATTTTAGGTAAAGGGGAGATATTACCCCACTATCTTTATATTACCACAGAAGGAAGGCGCAGAACACAAACTTTTTTATCTATATTCTCTTGCTGTGGAGGCATTCTGGGAGTCTTCACACACCATTTTGATTGAGCTGCCTATCTTCAGATTTATTATATCTGTGGACTTTGCATATCTGCACATATATTTTATGTTTCATTTGCATAACAATATAGTATGCTTGGTAGTTTATTTATTGTTAGTATGCATCCTTGAGTGATATCAAGACAGCGCAGATATCATATCTTTTTGTTTTATATATATATACTAATATAATAGTTATATCTATATTGTAGTGGTGTTGGAATGTATATAGTAATGATGATTAGTGTGTTCAGTTCCTTATGATAATGGTGATGTATTAATAATATGTGTAATATTAATAAGTATTAATAAGGGAATCAGTAGTGATGATAGATAGTTCTATATGGATTATAGTTATCTTAAATGGTGTGTTGAGCCAATCATAACATTGAATTGAGGAGCAACACTGACCTATTAGGTCACAGCTCCTCATTTGAATCAAATGTGTTATATGGTTACTATGGCCACAGTACTGACATGCGCATTAGCGCGAGGTGCACACCATCCAGACACTCTATTGGAGATGTGTAACAACATAAAGTAAGTGATCGAGTTTAGTTAATCTAACAAACTTTTATGTATATAATGATCACTAAGAGCAAACTGGATCATGACACTGAAGGGTACAAACATGTGAAATGATCTTTATAACATTTGATTTGATTTGTACAATAAATTGAATAGATAAATAGAGAAAACAGAGTAGGAATAATTTGGATCATCAAATTGAAAGGTTTAAATATATGAAATAATTGTCATGTTAGATAAACATATAAAAAAGAATAGCTAAATAAGAAATCTGATAAACACTACTAAGATGTTTAATATTGAGTATCTCTGCCATTATGTGTCATATGAATTGCCTTTAGTCCTTACTATACCACCTCTATAAGTTAAGAGGGATATTAAAAAGATGTGGAAATTGCAATTATGTGTAATAGCACAATTTGGTTTTTGGTTATAATGTGTATTTTTTTTTTTTTTTTTTGTATCTGTTTAACATACTGCATATTAATTGATTTGCTGTTAAAACAAACTTGTAACTAGGACAACTATGATGTCATAAATCACACCCACTACAGGTGCTAGCAATTATGTTAATTGGTTTGGTTAGGTATATGTAGCAAGTGTTTGGAAATTATTTTATTAAGCCTGAGGAAACAGTCTGTGACTGAGAAACGCGTCGCTGTATTTTAATCTATATCAGTAAAGTTTTATATCTTTTTAACTCAAACACTTGCTACTGTGTCTCATTTGGATCAAAACATTGTCCATTGGACCTCTGCTGTTTGTCTCCTGTGGAAGCCTTGATACAGTCTGTTGGGTGACTACATTGACCCCATCCTGTCTGATTAGCATCAATAGAGATGCTTCACTTTTTGTGAGTATATATCTTACCACACATACTACTGCTTCTTGTATAAGACTGTACTAGGCCATATAGGCACCTTTGAGTCCCTTTGTGTTTCACTACAGAACATCTATCTTCACCCAAGAGGTCGGTCTGCTGGGTGACTGTTATAGATCCCAGACTGCTCCCACTGCACTAATTGGAGTGCTTTTAAAATTGTGAGTTTGATAGCATATAGCTCTGAAAACTGAATTCTGTGGATCAAACAATATTGGGCCATGTGGCGCATCTGTCTTTTTCTCTGTTTTTAGATTATCCTTTGGATCGAGGCCGGGTCCTCTACAGATTGCTGCCTCTTCATCACCCACCTGTAAATCAAAGACTTTTCTTACATAATTTTATTAGTTTATATTTTATCTTGTGCTTAATTTACATTTGTTAATTTTTATTGGCCTTTGGTTTATTGGTACTGACCTCCTTTGTACTTCACACCCACCATTAATATTTTTACTTTATAGTTAATATAGTGCTATTTTTTAGGGCGCCCCCTATCTTATTGACATTGCGATATCAGTCCACCTTAAATCTGTAAGCAGACTCATGAGGGGGTCACGTGATTAACACACATGACCCTTTTTGAGCCAATCTCACAAAGGAACGAATATCCAATGAACGGTTAGGTTTTCTGACCAATCAGGGAGCAGGTATTACGTTCCAGCTTTCATACCGCCGTTTTTAAAACTCTTCATTGATGCTTTATGTAAGTAATTCCGTACTTCTATCCCTCTGAGGAAGAAGGTGACTTTGAAATGCGTCAGGGACACAGTACGGGTACAGTTTGAGTTATCAATGACTCTGAGGCTAATGTAACACCCGATTATCACTGCATTGAATTGTATACTCTGGCTTTTAACTTACCTCATAAGGATTGAGGTTTTAGAGTGTGAATGGGCTGACAATTGTGTCTTATGTTGTGTAGTTCTTAATAAAGACGTACTTCACTATTTTTTGGACCTTTTTGTTTGTTCCCCTTGCATATATCCTGAGGCATCAAATTCTGCAGTGAGGATTCTACACTCAGCTTCAGCTTACAGCACAGTGGATTCAGATTGGAATTGCTACAGATTTTGGAGAGATAACTGTGAAGGGTGACTACTTACCTCATACTGATTGAGGTTCTCTGAAGTAAGATTTTAGGTAAAGGGGAGATATTACCCCACTATCTTTATATTACCACAGAAGGAAGGCGCAGAACACAAACTTTTTTATCTATATTCTCTTGCTGTGGAGGCATTCTGGGAGTCTTCACACACCATTTTGATTGAGCTGCCTATCTTCAGATTTATTATATCTGTGGACTTTGCATATCTGCACATATATTTTATGTTTCATTTGCATAACAATATAGTATGCTTGGTAGTTTATTTATTGTTAGTATGCATCCTTGAGTGATATCAAGACAGCGCAGATATCATATCTTTTTGTTTTATATATATATATATATATATATATATATATATATATATATGCAATATCTCACAAAAGTGAGTACACCCCTCACATTTTTTTTAAATATTTTATTATATCTTTTCATGTGAAAACACTGAAGAAATGACACTTTGCTACAATGTAAAGTAGTGAGTGTACAGCCTGTATAACAGTGTAAATTATCTGTCCCCTCAAAATAACAACACACAGCCATTAATGTATAACCCGTTGGCAACAAAAGTGAGTACACTGCTAAGTGGAAATGTCCAAATTGGGCCCAATTAGCTATTTTCCCTCCCTGGTGTCTTGTTACTCATTAGTGTTACAAGGTCTCAGGTGTTAATCGGGAGCAGGTGTGTTACATTTTGTGTTATCACTCTCACACTCTCTCATACTGGTCACTGGACATTCAACATGGCAACTCATGGCAAAGAACTCTCTGAGGATCTGAAAAAAAGGACAGGTTCCACTCAGTTCAGGCCTCGCCAAAGAAGTTGAGTGTACATGCCCAGCGTCATATCCAGAGGTTGGTTTTAGGAAATATACCTATGAGTGCTGCCAGCATTGCTGCAGAGGTTGAAGGGGTGGGGGGTCAGCCTGTCAGTGCTCAGACCATACGCTGCCCACTGCATCAAATTGGTCTGCATGGCTGTCGTCCTAGAAGGAAGCCTCTTCTAAAGATGATGCACAAGGAAGCACGCAAACAGTTTGCTGAAGACAAGCAGACTAAGGACATGGATTACTGGAACCATGCCCTGCGGTCCGATGAGACCAAGATAAATTTATTTGATTCAGATGGTGTCAAGCGTGTTGTGCCTATAGTCAAGCATGGTGGTGGGAGTGTCATGGTCTGGGCCTGCATGAGTGCTGCTGGCACTGGGGAGCTACAGTAAATTGAGGGAACCATGAATGCCAACATGTACTGTGACATACTGAAGCAGAGCATGATCCCCTCCCTTTAGAGACTGGGACACAGGGCAGTATTCCAACATGATAACAACCCCAAACACACCTCCAAGACGACCACGGCCTTGCTAAAGAAGCTGAGGGTAAAGTTGATGGACTGGCCAAGCATGTCTCCAGACCTAAACCCTATTGAGCATCTGTGGGGCATCCTCAGATGGAAGGTGGGGGAGCACAAGGTCTCTAACATCCACCAGCTCTGTGATGTTGTCATGTAGGAGTGGAAGAGGACTCCAGTGGTAACCTGTGAAGCTCTGGTGAACTCCATGCCCAAGAGGGTTAAGGCAGTGCTGGAAAATAATGGTGGCTGCACAAAATATTGGCGCTTTGGGCACAATTTGGACTTTTTCATTTAGGGATGTTCTCACTTTTGTTGCCAACGGTTTAGACAGTAATGACTGTGTGTTGAGTTATTTTGAGGGGACAGCAAATTTACACTGTTATACAGGCTATACACTCACTACTTTACATTGTAGCAAAGTATAATTTCTAAATTGTTGTTACATGAAAAGATCTAATAAAATATTTACAAAAATGTGAGGGTGTACTCACTTTTGTGAGATACTGTATATATGTACTTTGGAGCCCTGTGCAGTCAAATACCTGAAAATATGAAAAATAATATTTATTTACTATTCATCCTATAATATAAAAGGCCAAGTGTGTTTGTCCGAGGCTGTCATGTGCAGTAGAGACAGTACAAGGACAAACACACCTGGCCTTTCCTGACATGCTGTTTGCGGCGGTGGGGCAAACGTGGGCATGGTCAGATGGGAACGTGGGCGTGACCGGGCGTGGTCGGGCTTGTTCGGCCCGAGACAGGGGAGATAAATAAAAAGAGGGGGGGGGGGATCAGAAGAGAGGGGAAAGAGCAGAAGAGAGGGGGGCAAGAGAGCAAAATAGAGGGGAAAGAGCAAAAGAGAGGGGAAAGAGCAAAATAGAGGGAAGAGAGAGAAAAAGAGAGGGGGGAGAGAGAGAGCAAAATAGAGGGGGAGAGAGAAAATAAGAGGGGGAAAGAGAGAGAAAAAGAGAGGCAGAGAGAGCAAAATAAAGAGGGAGAGAGAGAGCAAAAGAGAGGGGGGAGAGAGAGCAATAGAGAGGGGAAGAGAGAGAGCAAAAGAGAGGGGGAAGAGCAAAAGAGAGGGGAAAGGGCAAAATAGAGGGAAGAGAGAGAAAAGGAGAGGGGGAGAGAGCGGGGGGAGAGTGTGGGGAGAGAGAGCAAAAGAGTGGAGGGAGAGAGAACAATAGAGAGGGGAAGAGAGAGAGCAAAAGAGAGGGGAAAGAGCAAAAGAGGGGGGAGAGAGAGCAAAAGAGAGGGGAAAGAGCAAAATAGAGGGAAGAGAGAGAAAAAGAGAGGGGGAGGGAGAGCAAAAGAGAGAGGTGAGAGAGAGCAATAGAGAAGGAGAGAGAGAGCAAAAGAGAGGGATGGAGAGAGAGCAATAGAGAGGGGAATAGAGAGAGCAAAAGAGAGGGGAAAGAGCAAAATAGAGGGAAGAGAGAGAAAAAGAGAGGGGAGAGAGAGAGCAAAAGAGAGGGGAAAGAGCAAAATAGAGGGAAGAGAGAGAGAAAGAGAGGGGAGAGAGAGAGCAAAGAGAGGGGGTAGAGAAAGCAATAGAGAGGAGAGAGAGCAAAAGAGGGATGGAGAGAGAGAGCAAAAGAGAGGGGAGAGAGACAGAGCAAAAGAGAGGAAGGAGAGAGGAGGGAGAGAGAGAGCAAAATAGAGGGGAGAGAGAGAGCAAAATAGAGGGGGGAGAGAGAGCAATAGAGAGGGAGATAGAGAGCAAAAGAGATAGGAAAGAGCTAAAGAGAGGGGGAGAGCAGAAGAGAGGGGAAAGAGCAGAAGAGAGGGGGGAAAGACAGCAAAAGAGAGGGGAAAGAGCAAAAGAGAGGGGAAAGAGCAAAATAGAGGGAAGAGAGAGAAAATAAGAGGGGAAAAGAGAGAGTAAAAGAGAGGAGGAGAGAGCAAAATAAAGAGGGAGAGAGAGATAAAAAGAAGAGGGGGGAGAGAGGGGGAGAGTGGGGGAGAGAGAGCAAAAGAGAGGGGGGAGAGAGCAAAATAGAGGGGGAGAGAGAAAATAAGAGGGGGAAAGAGAGAGAAAAAGAGAAGAGGAGAGCGCAAAATAAAGAGGGAGAGAGAGAGAAAAAGGGGGGAGAGAGAGGGGGGAGAGTGGGGGGAGAGAGAGCAAAAGAGAGGGGGAGAGAGAGCAATAGAGAGGGGAAGAGAGAGAGCAAAAGAGAGGGGAAAGGGCAAAAGAGAGGGGAAATGGCAAAATAGAGGGAAGAGAGAGAAAAAGAGAGGGGGAGAGAGAGGGGGAGAGTGGGGGTAGAGAGAGCAAAAGAGAGGAGGGAGAGAGAGCAATAGAGAGGGGAAGAGAGAGAGCAAAAGAGAGGGGAAAGAGCAAAAGAGGGGAGAGAGAGAAAAAGAGAGGGGAAAGAGCAAAATAGAGGGGAAAGAGCAAAATAGAGAGAAGAGAGAGAAAAAGAGAGGGGAGAGAGAGAGAGCAAAAGAGAGGGAAGAGAGAGAAAAAGAGAGTGGAGAAAGAGAGCAAAAGAGAGGGGGTAGAGAGAGCAATAGAGAGGGAGAGAGAGAGCAAAAGAGAGGGATTGGGAGAGAGAGCAAAAAAGAGGGGAGAGAGACAGAGCAAAAGAGAGGGAGGAGAGAGGAGGGAGAGAGAGAGCAAAATAGAGGGGGGAGAGAGACAGCAAAAGAAAGGGGGGGAGAGAGCATTAGAGAGGGAGATAGAGAACAAAAGAGAGGGATGGAGAGAGAGAGAGCAAAAGAGAGGGGAGAGAGACAGAGCAAAAGAGAGGGGGGAGAGAGGGGGGAGAGCGAGAGCAAAAGAGAGGGATGGAGAGAAAGAGCAAAAGAGAGGGATGAGAGAGCATAAAAAGGGGAGAGAGACAGAGCAAAAGAAGAGAGGGGCAAGAGAGAGGGGGAGAGTGGGGGGAGAGAGAGCAAAAGAGAGGAGGGAGAGAGAGCAATAGAGAGGGGAAGAGAGAGAGAGCAAAAGTGAGGGGAAAGAGCAAAAGAGAGGGGCAAGAGCAAAAGAGAGGGGGGAGAGAGAGCAAAAGAGAGGGGACAGAGCAAAATAGAGGGAAGAGAGAGAAAAAGAGAGGGGAGAGAGAGAGCAAAAGAGAGGGGAAAGAGCAAAATAGAGGGAAGAGAGAGAGAAAGAGAGGGGAGAGAGAGAGCAAAGAGAGGGGGTAGAGAAAGCAATAGAGAGGAGAGAGAGCAAAAGAGGGATGGAGAGAGAGAGCAAAAGAGAGGGGAGAGAGACAGAGCAAAAGAGAGGAAGGAGAGAGGAGGGAGAGAGAGAGCAAAATAGAGGGGAGAGAGAGAGCAAAATAGAGGGGGGAGAGAGAGCAATAGAGAGGGAGATAGAGAGCAAAAGAGATAGGAAAGAGCTAAAGAGAGGGGGAGAGCAGAAGAGAGGGGAAAGAGCAGAAGAGAGGGGGGAAAGACAGCAAAAGAGAGGGGAAAAAGCAAAAGAGAGGGGAAAGAGCAAAATAGAGGGAAGAGAGAGAAAATAAGAGGGGAAAAGAGAGAGAAAAAGAGAGGAGGAGAGAGCCAAATAAAGAGGGAGAGAGAGATAAAAAGAAGAGGGGGGAGAGAGGGGGGAGAGTGGGGGAGAGAGAGCAAAAGAGAGGGGGGAGAGAGAGAGCAAAATAGAGGGGGAGAGAGAAAATAAGAGGGGGAAAGAGAGAGAAAAAGAGAAGAGGAGAGCGCAAAATAAAGAGGGAGAGAGAGAGAAAAAGGGGGGAGAGAGAGGGGGGGAGAGTGGGGGGAGAGAGAGCAAAAGAGAGGGGGAGAGAGAGCAATAGAGAGGGGAAGAGAGAGAGCAAAAGAGAGGGGAAAGGGCAAAAGAGAGGGGAAAGGGCAAAATAGAGGGAAGAGAGAGAAAAAGAGAGGGGGAGAGAGAGTGGGAGAGTGGGGGTAGAGAGAGCAAAAGAGAGGAGGGAGAGAGAGCAATAGAGAGGGGAAGAGAGAGAGCAAAAGAGAGGGGAAAGAGCAAAAGAGGGGAGAGAGAGAAAAAGAGAGGGGAAAGAGCAAAATAGAGGGGAAAGAGCAAAATAGAGGGAAGAGAGAGAAAAAGAGAGGGGAGAGAGAGAGAGCAAAAGAGAGGGAAGAGAGAGAAAAAGAGAGTGGAGAAAGAGAGCAAAAGAGAGGGGGTAGAGAGAGCAATAGAGAGGGAGAGAGAGAGCAAAAGAGAGGGATTGGGAGAGAGAGCAAAAAAGAGGGGAGAGAGACAGAGCAAAAGAGAGGGAGGAGAGAGGAGGGAGAGAGAGAGCAAAATAGAAGGGGGAGAGAGACAGCAAAAGAAAGGGGGGAGAGAGAGCATTAGAGAGGGAGATAGAGAACAAAAGAGAGGGATGGAGAGAGAGAGAGCAAAAGAGAGGGGAGAGAGACAGAGCAAAAGAGAGGGGGGAGAGAGGGGGGGAGAGCGAGAGCAAAAGAGAGGGATGGAGAGAAAGAGCAAAAGAGAGGGATGAGAGAGCATAAAAAGGGGAGAGAGACAGAGCAAAAGAAGAGAGGGGCAAGAGAGAGGGGGAGAGTGGGGGGAGAGAGAGCAAAAGAGAGGAGGGAGAGAGAGCAATAGAGAGGGGAAGAGAGAGAGAGCAAAAGTGAGGGGAAAGAACAAAAGAGAGGGGCAAGAGCAAAAGAGAGGGGGGAGAGAGAGCAAAAGAGAGGGGACAGAGCAAAATAGAGGGAAGAGCGAGAAAAAGAGAGGGGAGAGAGAGCGCAAAAGAGAGGGATGGAGAGAGAGAGCAAAAGAGAGAGGAGAGAGACAGAGCAAAAGAGAGGGGGGGAGAGGAGAGAGAGAGAGCAAAAGAGAAGGGGGAGAGAGAGAGCAAAAGAGAGGGGGAGAGAGAGCAATAGAGAGGGAGATAGAGAGCAAAAGAGATGGATGGAGAGAGAGAGCAAAAGAGAGGGGAGAGAGACAGAGCAAAAGAGAGGGGGGGAGAGAGAGCAAAAGAGAGGGGGGGAGAGAGAGCAAAGGAGAGGGATGGAGAGAGAGCAAAAGAGAGGGATATGAGAGAGAGCAAAAAAAAGGGGAGACAGACAGAGCAAAATAGAGGGGGAGAGAGAGAGCAAAAGAGAGGGGAGAGAGACAGAGCAAAAGAGAGGGGGGAGAGGGGGGAGAGAGCGAGCAAAAGAGAGGGATGGAGAGAAAGAGCAAAAGAGAGGGATGAGAGAGCATAAAAAGGGGAGAGAGACAGAGCAAAAGAAGAGAGGGGCGAGAGGGGGAGAGTGGGGGGAGAGAGAGCAAAAGAGAGGAGGGAGAGAGAGCAATAGAGAGGGGAAGAGAGAGAGCAAAAGAGAGGGGGAAGAGCAAAAGAGAGGGGCAAGAGCAAAAGAGAGGGGGGAGAGAGAGCAAAAGAGAGGGGACAGAGCAAAATAGAGGGAAGAGCGAGAAAAAGAGAGGGGAGAGAGAGCAATAGAGAGGGAGATAGAGAGCAAAAGAGATAGGAAAGAGCTAAAGAGAGGGGGAGAGCAGAAGAGAGGGGAAAGAGCAGAAGAGAGGGGGGAAAGACAGCAAAAGAGAGGGGAAAAAGCAAAAGAGAGGGGAAAGAGCAAAATAGAGGGAAGAGAGAGAAAATAAGAGGGGAAAAGAGAGAGAAAAAGAGAGGAGGAGAGAGCCAAATAAAGAGGGAGAGAGAGATAAAAAGAAGAGGGGGGAGAGAGGGGGGAGAGTGGGGGAGAGAGAGCAAAAGAGAGGGGGGAGAGAGAGAGCAAAATAGAGGGGGAGAGAGAAAATAAGAGGGGGAAAGAGAGAGAAAAAGAGAAGAGGAGAGCGCAAAATAAAGAGGGAGAGAGAGAGAAAAGGGGGGAGAGAGAGGGGAGAGTGGGGGGAGAGAGAGCAAAAGAGAGGGGAAAGAGCAAAATAGAGGGAAGAGAGAGAAGAAGAGAGGGGGAGAAAGAGCAATAGAGAGGGGGAGAGAGAGAAAAAGAGAGGGGGAGAGAGAGCAAAAGAGAGGGGGGAGAGAGAGCAATAGAGAGGGGGAGAGAGAGCAATAGAGAGGGGGAGAAAGATAGAAAAAGAGAGAGGAGAGAGACGGAGCAAAAGAGAGGGGGGAGAGAGGGGGAGAGAGAGAGCAAAAGAGAGGGGGGAGAGAGAGCAAAAGAGAGGGGAGAGAGAGGGGAAAGAGCAAAAGATAGGGGAGAGAGAGAGCAAAAGAGAGGGGAAAGAGCAAAATAGAGGGAAGAGAGAGAAAAAGAGAGGGGGGAGAGAGAGCAATAGAGAGGGGGAGAGAGAGCAATAGAGAGGGGGAGAAAGAGAGAAAAAGAGAGGGGAGAGAGACAGAGCAAAAGAGAGGGGGGAGAGAGGGGGAGAGAGAGAGCAAAAGAGAGGGGGAGAGAGAGAGCAAAAGAGAGGGATGGAGAGAAAGAGCTAAAGAGAGGGATGCAGAGAGAGCAAAAAAAGGGGAGAGAGACAGAGCAAAAGAGAGGGGGAAGATAGAGCAAAAGAGAGGCGGGAGAGAAAGCAAAAGAGAGGGGGAGAGAGGGAGCAAAAGAGAGGGGGAGAGAGAGCGTGCAAAAGAGGGGGAGATAGAGAGAGTGCAAAAGAGAAAGAGAACACAAAAGAGAGGGAGGAGAGAGAGAGCGTAAAAGAGGGGGGAGAGAGAGCACAAAAGAGACGGGGGAGAGAGAGCAAAAGAGAGGGGGGAGAGAGCACAAAAGAGAGGGGGGAGAGAGAGCAAAAGAGAGGGGGAGAGAGGGAGCAAAAGAGAGGGGGGAGAGAGAGAGCAAAAGAAAGGGGAGAGAGCGCAAAGGAGAGGGGGAGAGAGCGCAAAAGAGAGAGGGAGAGAGAGCAAAAGAGAGGGGGGAGAGAGCAAAAGAGAGGTGGAGAGAGAGAGCGCAAAAGAGAGGGGTAGAGAGCACAAAAGAGAGGGGGAGAGAGTGCAAAAGAGAGGGGGAGAGAGAGCAAAAGAGAGGGGGAGAGAAAGCAAAAGAGAGGGGGGAGAGAGGGAGCAAAAGAGAGGGGGAGCAAGAGAGAGAGCAAAAGAGAGGGGGAGATAGAGCAAAAGAGAGGGGGAGAGAGAGCAATAGAGAGGGGAAGAGAGAGAGCAAAAGAGAGGGGAAAAAGCAAAAGCGAGGGGGGAAAGAGAGTAAAAGAGAGGGGAAAGAGCAAAATAGAGGGAAGAGAGAGAAAAAGAGAGGGAGAGAAAGCAATAGAGAGGGGGAGAGAGAAAAAGATTGGGGGAGAGAGAGCAAAAGAGAGGGGGGAAAGAGAGCAATAGAGAGGGGGATAGAGAGCAATAGAGAGGGGGAGAGAGAGCAATAGAGAGGGAGAGAGAGAGCAAAAGAGAGGTGGAGTGAGAGAGAGCGCAAAAGAGAGGGGGAGAGAGCACAAAAGAGAGGGGGAGAGAGAGCGCAAAAAAGAGGGGGGAGAGAGGGAGCAAAAGAGAGGGGAAGAAAGGGAGTAAAAGAGAGGGGGGAGAGAGCAAAACAGAGGTAGAGCGAGAGAGAGTGCAAAAGAGAGGGAGAGAGCGCAAAAGAGAGGGGGAGAGAGAGAGCGCAAAAGAGAGGGGGAGAGAGAGCGCAAAAAAGAGGGGGAGAGAGAGAGCACAAAAGAGAGGGAGAGAGAGAGCGCAAAAGGGAGGGGGAGAAAGAGAGCGCAAAAAAGAGGGGAGAAAGAGAGCGCGCAAAAGAGGGGGGACAGAGTGCATAAAAGAGAGGGGGAGAGAGCGCAAAAGAGAGGGGGAGAGAGAGTGCAGAGGAGAGGGGAAAGAGAGCAAAAGAGTGGGGGGAGAGAAAGCAAAAGAGAGGGGGAGAGAGAGAGAGCAACAGAGAGGTGGAGCGATAGAAAGCGCAAAAGAGAGGGGGAGAGAGTGCAAAAGAGAGGGGGAGAGAGAGCAAAAGAGAGGCGGGAGAGAAGCAAAAGAGAGGGGGAGAGAGGGAGCAAAAGAGAGGGGGAGAGAGAGCGTGCAAAAGAGGGGGAGATAGAGAGAGTGCAAAAGAGAAAGAGAACACAAAAGAGAGGGAGGAGAGAGAGAGCGTAAAAGAGGGGGGAGAGAGAGCACAAAAGAGACGGGGGAGAGAGAGCAAAAGAGAGGGGGGAGAGAGCACAAAAGAGAGGGGGAGAGAGAGCAAAAGAGAGGGGGAGAGAGGGAGCAAAAGAGAGGGGGGAGAGAGAGAGCAAAAGAAAGGGGAGAGAGCGCAAAGGAGAGGGGGAGAGAGCGCAAAAGAGAGAGGGAGAGCAAAAGAGAGGGGGGAGAGAGCAAAAGAGAGGTGGAGAGAGAGAGCGCAAAAGAGAGGGGTAGAGAGCACAAAAGAGAGGGGGAGAGAGTGCAAAAGAGAGGGGGAGAGAGAGCAAAAGAGAGGGGGAGAGAAAGCAAAAGAGAGGGGGGAGAGAGGGAGCAAAAGAGAGGGGGAGCAAGAGAGAGAGCAAAAGAGAGGGGGAGATAGAGCAAAAGAGAGGGGGAGAGAGAGCAATAGAGAGGGGAAGAGAGAGAGCAAAAGAGAGGGGAAAAAGCAAAAGCGAGGGGGGAAAGAGAGTAAAAGATAGGGGAAAGAGCAAAATAGAGGGAAGAGAGAGAAAAAGAGAGGGAGAGAAAGCAATAGAGAGGGGGAGAGAGAAAAAGATTGGGGGAGAGAGAGCAAAAGAGAGGGGGGAAAGAGAGCAATAGAGAGGGGGATAGAGAGCAATAGAGAGGGGGAGAGAGAGCAATAGAGAGGGAGAGAGAGAGCAAAAGAGAGGTGGAGTGAGAGAGAGCGCAAAAGAGAGGGGGAGAGAGCACAAAAGAGAGGGGGAGAGAGAGCGCAAAAAAGAGGGGGGAGAGAGGGAGCAAAAGAGAGGGGAAGAAAGGGAGTAAAAGAGAGGGGGGAGAGAGAGTGCAAAAGAGAGGGAGAGAGCGCAAAAGAGAGGGGGAGAGAGAGAGCGCAAAAGAGAGGGGGAGAGAGAGCGCAAAAAAAAGGGGGAGAGAGAGAGCACAAAAGAGAGGGAGAGAGAGAGCGCAAAAGGGAGGGGGAGAAAGAGAGCGCAAAAAAGAGGGGAGAAAGAGAGCGCGCAAAAGAGGGGGGACAGAGTGCATAAAAGAGAGGGGGAGAGAGCGCAAAAGAGAGGGGGAGAGAGAGTGCACAGGAGAGGGGAAAGAGAGCAAAAGAGTGGGGGGAGAGAAAGCAAAAGAGAGGGGGAGAGAGAGAGAGCAACAGAGAGGTGGAGCGATAGAAAGCGCAAAAGAGAGGGGGAGAGAGTGCAAAAGAGAGGGGGAGAGAGAGCAAAAGAGAGGGGGAGAGAGAGAAAAAGAGAGGTGGAGCGAGAGAGAGCACAAAAGAGAGGGGGAGAGAGAGCACAAAAGAGAGGTGGAGAGAGAGCGGAAAAGAGAGGGGGAGAGAGAGCAAAAGAGAAGGGGAAGAGAAAGCAAAAGAGAGTGGGAAGAGAAAGCAAAATAGAGAGGGAGAGAGGGAGCAAAAGAGAGGGGGAGAGAGAGCACAAAAGAGAGGGGAGAAAGAGAGCATGCAAAAGAAAAAGCAAAAGAGAGAGGGGAAAGAGAGTAAAAGAGAGGGGAAAGAGCAAACTAGAGGGAAGAGAGAGAAAAAGAGAGGGAGAGAAAGCAATAGAGAGGGGGAGAGAGAAAAAGATTGGGGGAGAGAGAACAAAAGAGAGGGGGGAGAGAGAGCAATAGAGAGGGGGATAGAGAGCAATAGAGAGGGGGAGAGAGAGTAATAGAGAGGGAGAGAGAGAGCAAAAGAGAGGTGGAGTGAGAGAGAGCGCAAAAGAGAGGGGGAGAGAGCACAAAAGAGAGGGGGAGAGAGAGCGCAAAAGAGAGGGGGGAGAGAGGGAGCAAAAGAGAGGGGAAGAAAGGGAGTAAAAGAGAGGGGGGAGAGAGCAAAACAGAGGTAGAGCGAGAGAGAGTGCAAAAGAGAGGGGGCGAGAGAGCAAAAGAGAGGGAGAGAGAGCGCAAAAGAGAGGGGGAGAGAGAGAGCGCAAAAGAGAGGGGGAGAGAGAGTGCAAAAAAGAGGGGGAGAGAGAGAGCACAAAAGAGAGGGAGAGAGAGAGCGCAAAAGTGAGGGGGAGAAAGAGAGCGCAAAAAAGAGGGGAGAAAGAGAGCGCGCAAAAGAGGGGGGGACAGAGTGCATAAAAGAGAGGGGGAGAGAGCGCAAAAGAGAGGGGGAGAGAGAGTGCAGAGGAGAGGGGAAAGAGAGCAAAAGAGTGGGGGGAGAGAAAGCAAAAGAGAGGGGGAGAGAGAGAGAGCAACAGAGAGGTGGAGCGATAGAAAGCGCAAAAGAGAGGGGGAGAGAGTGCAAAAGAGAGGGGGAGAGAGAGCAAAAGAGAGGGGGAGAGAGAGAAAAAGAGAGGTGGAGCGAGAGAGAGCACAAAAGAGAGGGGGAGAGAGAGCACAAAAGAGAGATGGAGAGAGAGCGCAAAAGAGAGGGGGAGAGAGAGCAAAAGAGAAGGGGAAGAGAAAGCAAAAGAGAGGGGGACGAAAAAGCAAAATAGAGAGGGAGAGAGGGAGCAAAAGAGAGGGGGAGAGAGCACAAAAGAGAGGGGAGAAAGAGAGCATGCAAAAGAGGGGGAGAAAGAGAGTGCAAAAGAGAGGGGGGAGAGAGCGTAAAAGAGGGGGGGGGGGAGAGCGTAAAAGAGAGGGGGAGAGCGCAAAAGAGAGGGGGAGAGAGAACAAAAGAGAGGGGGGAGAGAAAGCAAAAGAGAGGGGGAGAGAGGGAGCAAAAGAGAGGGGGAGAGAGAGCAAAAGAGAGATGGAGAGAGAGAAAGAGCAAAAGAGATTGGGAGAGAGTGCAAAAGAGATTGGGAGAGAGTGCAAAAGAGAGGGGGAGAAAGCGCAAAAGAGAGGAGGGAGAGAGAGAGCAAAAGAGAGGTGGAGCGTGAGAGAGCGCAAAAGAGAGGGGGAGAGAGCACAAAAGAGAGGGGGAGAGAGAGCGCAAAAGAGAGGGGGGGAGAGGGAGCAAAAGAGAGGGGGAGAAAGGGAGCAAAAGAAAGGGCGGAGAGAGCGAGCAAAATAGAGGGGGAGAGAGAGCAAAAGAGAGGAGGGAGAGAAAGAGCAAAAGAGAGGTGGAGCGAGAGAGAGCACAAAAGAGAGGGGGAGAGAGCACAAAAGAGAGGGGGAGAGAGCAAGGGGTGGGACCGCTGTACTGCAACAAATGGCCCGTGTAAATGGGCTTTAGTACTTGTGTGTGTGTGTGTGTGTAAATATATATATATATATATATATATATATATATATACTGTATATGTATAAATATTGTACCAAAATACCATCATATGTATATGTAGAAATATGTACTGTATTTATGAATAATAGAACATATTCTGCTATGTCAAGAACATTGGAATGTGAAATATTCATATTTTCATGTCGGGTTAGCACACTTAAAAATATGCTATCAGGTTTGCACATGAGTAGGGTGATTTTTATTTAGCTCTATTAACTTCTATGGGGGGAATACGTTAACACATACACAATATTCCAAGTTTGTTTTTTTGCATGCATCAGTTTAGCATGTGATCAAAAGATACTTTTAATTTTCACTTGTAATACAAGCGCTACCTGACGCATGCAAAAAATGACTTCTAGCAGATTTAGAACGCGAGCAAGAGCGTTAAATACCGTTGCACTTGTAATCCGGCCCTAAATAAGTAAAGATCAGGGACGCGATCAAATATATGGCGCAGGTTTCGGCGCAAGCGTGGGAACCCGTGCCGCCCGTAATTTCACTGCGCACATCGTGGTATTACATATACAGCGCGGGCATTTCCTAAGTGCCGTGTCTGATAAACTAGCGATGTCCAGAAATGAGCGTAAATACAGATTTCTGGAGTCGCCAGTGACTTACGGCACTTTAGAAACTGCCGGCGCCTAAGAAAGGTAAAGAAAATAACAAATCTCCCGTAAAAGTCTACCAGTTTATTTTTATTTTTTAAGTAGTGTTAGTTTTTTTTACATTGAATAGTAACGTTAGTATTTTTTAAATTTGGTAATTTTAGTTCATTTAGGGGGTGTTAGGTTAGGGAGTGTTAAGTTAGGGGTTAGGTTTATTGCGTTGTGGGTTAATGGTGGATTAGGGGTTAATGGTTTTAATAGGTAGTTTGCGATGTTGGGGTTGGCGGATATAAGGGTTAATAGACTTTATTAGTTATTGCGGTGGGGGATTGCGGTTGACAGGTAGATAGACATTGCGCATGCGTTAGGTGTTAGTTTATTTTTGCAGGCAATTTCGGGAGTTACGGTGCTCCCATACTCAGCGCAAGGCTTAGTAAGTAAGTAAGATTTCTCCATTTTCGCCACGTAAGTCCTTGCACTGGATATTGGATACCCATTTGAGACGCGGTTCTATGTTAGCGTATGGGAGTAATAATTGCGGGCGACGGGGTGAAATATACGCGTGTTATTTGTATGCTACGCCGTATATGTAATACCAAAATCGCGTAAAATCTGGCGGCGGAGGATTTTGCGGGCGACACTGCATATGTAATGGAGGCCCAGAGCAGTACATTCTGTATCTAAATGTTATTTTCAGCAAACCAATCCCCTTTGGAATATAACATTATTTTTTCAAAATTCACAAAAATGGAAAAAAGCCACTATGCATGTGAATTCCGATTCAGACAAATGCAAAAAAATAAGTTATTTTGCTATAAAAGATCAAATGCCAGAACAAGAGGTCATGGAGGCCTATTTATCAAGCCGTCAAGCGCAAATACGCTGGAATTCCGCAGCGTAATTGTGGCGAGCCTGATTCGCCCTATTTATCAAAGCCTACAGACCGGCAAAAGTTGAAATTTGTGACGTAACACAGATCGATGCTTACGTCATTACAGATGTTCCGAATACAAATTCGGCACTATCTGACAACTTTTACAAGTTATCAAACTTCTAACAGGTACGCTCGCCACTATTCCGCCCAGCGTACCTGGTTTTCAATCCGCCACCCTGGAGGCCGCGGATGCCATAGGAATCAATGGGAGTCTGAAAGCAACGGAAGCTTATGTTCGCTGCTGCCAGATATCCCATTGATTTCTATGGTAGAAAACCAGTAAAGTTTACACCTAACACCCTAACATGACCCCCGAGTCTAAACACCCCTAATCTGCCACCCCGACATCGCCACCACTAAATAATGTTATTAACCCCTATCCCGCCGATCCCGGACCCCGCCGCAACTAAACAAACGTATTAACCCCTAAACCCCTGGCCTCCCAAATCACTACCACTTACTAAACCTATTAACCCCTAAACCGCTAGCCCCCCACATCGCCATAAACCCGTTAACTTTACATTAAATATTAACTCATCCCTATCTTATAATAAATGTAAACTTACCTTTAGAATTAAAATAAACTATATTTAACTACTAATTAACCTACCCTAACTATTATACTAACATTACATTAAACTATATTAAACTATTAATTAATCTACCCTAACTGTTATACTAAAATTACATTAAACTATATTAAACTATTCATTAACCTACCCCATTATACTAAAATTACATTATTAAACTAACAATTAAATTAACTATATTACATATTTAAACACCTAACCCTACTCAAAATATTTAAATCTACTATTAAATATTACTAAGTTACAAAAACCTAACAACTAAGTTACAAAAAATAAAAAACACTGTTACACAAAATAAAAAACACTAAGTTACACAAAATAAAAAATAAATTATCAAATATTTAAACTAATTACACCTAATCTAATAGCCCTATCAAAATAAAAAGCCCCCTCAAAATAAAAAAGGCCCCCCAAAATAAAAAAGCCCCCCCAAATAAAAAAAACCCTAGTCTACAATAAACTACCAATGGCCATTAAAAGGGCCCTTTGCTAGGCATTGCCCCAAAGAATTCAGCTCTTTTACCTGTAAAATAAAATAAAAACACCCCCCAACAGTAAAATCCACCACCCCCACAACCAACCCCCCCTGAAAAGGGCATTTGGATGGGCATTGCCCTTAAAAAGGCATTAAGCTCTTTTTCTGCCCAAGGTCCCTGACCTAAAATTAAAACCCACCCAATAAACCCTTAAAAAAACCTAACACTATCCCCCGAAGATCCACTTACAGTTTTTGAAGACCCGACATCCATCCTCAACGAAGCGGCAGAAGTCCTCAGCGAAGCCGGCAGAAGTCTTCATCCAAGCGGGCCGATGTCTTCATCCAAGCGGGCTGAAGTCTTCATCCAAGCTGGCAGAAGTCTTCATCCAGACAGCATCTTCTATCTTCATCCATCCGGCGCGGAGCAGTTCCATCTTCAATACATCCGGTGCGGAGCATCCTTTTCTTTCGTTATTTTCTGAAGAATGAAGTTTCCCTTTAAATGACGTCATCCAAGATGGCGTCCCTTACATTCCGATTACAAATAACATTAAATGTAATTTTAGTATAATAGTTAGGGTAGGTAAATTAGTAGTTTAATATAGTTTATTTTCATTCTAAAGGTAAGTTTAAATTTATTATAAGATATGAGTTAATATTTAATGTAAAGTTAGCGGGTTGTTAGGGTTAGGGGTTAATAGCTTAATTTAGTTTATGGCGATGTGGGGGGCTGGCGGTTTAGGTGTTAATAGGTTTAGTAGGTGGTAGTGATGTGGGAGGCCAGGGGTTTAGGGGTTAATACATTTATTTAGTTGTGGTGGGCTCCAGGAGCAGCGGGATAGGGGTTTATAACTTTATTAGAGTTGTGGTGGGCTCCGGGAGCGGAGGGATAGGGGTTAATAACTTTATTAAAGTTGCGGCAGGGTCCAGGAGCGGCGGGATAGGGGCTAATAACTATTAGAGTTGCGGTGAGCTCCGGGACCGGAGGGATAGGGGTTAATAACTTTATTAGAGTTGTGGTGGGCTCCTGGAGCAGCGGGATGTGGGTTAATAACTTTATTTAGTTGGGGCGGGCTCCGGGAGCGGAGGGATAGGGGTTAATAACTTTATTAGAGTTGCGGTGGGCTCCGGGAGTGGCGGGATAGGGGTTAATAACTTTATTTAGTTGTGGCGTGGTCCAGGAGCGGCGGGATAGGGGTAAACATTTTAGTATAGTGGCAGTGTTTAGTGACAGGGTATAAATAAAGTTGGGAAAAAGCCGAATAGCAGCGAGATTGATGACTGTTAGTTAACAACAGTCCGCTGCTCATCGCCCCGTACTTGGTGCACTGCTTTTTTACAGCTTTTTTGATAAATATGGAGAGCGTATTCAGGTCCGCGGCCGCGATATTAGGTGATGTTAGGCGAGCGTATTGGTGCCGGCGAATGCAGCACAGTTGACGGCTTGATAAATAGGCCTCATGATCTCAAGTTGATGGGTAATAGGTTCAGTAGTCATTTGCAAAAGCTTCTTTATAGAAATGGTTTATTCATGGAATAAAACTTCAAAAGGGGCGGTAAGGACAAACGCTGTGGGGGACTTCAGGAATGTCGGGTATAAACATAAGGCTATCCTACGAACACACCAAGCTTACAATTTATAGGACATTTAGGCAGACTTGTTGGGCGGATGGTACTTATTTACCCCTAAAATCTGTTTTTCTATTATTATGTTTCTATATGCTGTTTGTATTCTTTAAAAACACAAAAAAGGTTCCTCTTTGACAAATAAATAAACAAATGACGAAGCAGCAAAAAAATTAGTTTCTTAGTTCATGCAGTTAAGACCGTTGCTCTAAATGTCAAAGGGTTTTCTGCAGATGGAAAAAGGTTCAAAAGTTAAAATTTATACCATTCAATAATCTATATCCAACAATTGCATTGTCTACTGATTTATCCATGTGTCAGCTAGCAAGTATGTAAGCATTTTATTAATTATAGAACATTGTAAAACAATTTAAAATTACCTAATACCACCGGTGGTTGAAATATATATGTATAAATATTAAATATTATACATCAATAACACAATATAAGAATTGTTATGCAGTAATCCACACTGAACACTTTTCAACGCACCATATGGTGTTCCCATCCACTCTACCCATACGTACATATTCAGGATTGTTTTGGGACACTTAAATTGGATAATACTAGCAACTTTTTATATTCAACTGGATACAAAGCTGCAGCTGCAAGCGCAAGCTTCTATCGACATTAACAGTGTCAGTTTATTAGACATATTTCATACAGCTTTGTGATTTTAGGATGTTCTTATATTGTGTTATTGATGTATAATATTTAATATTTATACATATATATTTCAACCACCGGTGGTATTAGGTAATTTTAAATTGTTTTACAATGTTCTATAATTAATAAATTGTTTAACATAAGTTTTTAAATATTATAATCTTATTCTCATTAGCTGCTTTTTTAGCGCTCCTCTATTTGTCTTAGTTTTATTTGTCATAATTTGTAGGTGTTTTTTGGGTAACACCTTCATAGAGGTAGCTTTTAGCTAATCTATTAGGGTTTTTTAGACGTTTGAAGTATGTAAGCATCACTTTTGCTCCTGACTAATCCTGATCCCATAGAAAAACATATTTTCTTGTGTTTCACCTGGCTTGTAGCAGGAGCACTATCTACTTCCTCAACTTTAAGTTTAACCTGCTATTCAGTGGCTCTTCCACTACCTTGATAATTTCCCCATATGAAACCAAGGGTTTTATCAAAATCAGCTGAAACAATCAACTCCATGAGCAAATCTTGGACAAAACAAAAGATGTTTTACTTTTTATGATGAAAGATTCCTTTGAAACAATTTTCGTACATGTCTAAAAGCCCACAAAGTTTTCTAAGGGTTATTATTGCTGTTAAGATAAAATCAGCTTTATTACCCCATGAGTTATGAGTAGTCAAAAGCAGGATGGATTCCTTTACTAGTTGTATTTTCATTTTTGTTATTTGGGAGAAAAAGTAACCAACTTTCAGCCAAAATTGTTTCAGTTTAAGGGAATGCCACAACAAATGTGGGATTAGTAGAGATAGTTTTCTGTAGATCATTTTTTGATGAGTGTATCACAAAATTTAAAGAATGCGGGGAGAAGATCTGCTCCTCCAGATATTTATTTGAATATTTAAAAGATTGCAGCAACCAATCGATTGGGAAGCACAGAATAGTTGCATAATTGTACCATTCCAGATTAGGCAAGGCCAGTCCCCCATTGCAATATTGGGCAAGATAACATATGCAGGCGCAAGCCTCAGCGCAACTGCTGAAACCCGCGTCGCCCCGTAATTTCACTTTGCACTTTAGGGTATCGCATATACGGCAGTTCATAAAGTGCAGTAAGTCGGATAAACTAGCGATATCCAGAATTGAGCGTAAATACAAATTTCTGGAGTCACCACTGACTTATGGCACTTTAGAAACTGCCGCCGCATAATAAAAAAAAAAAAATATCAAATCTCCCGTAAAAGTCTAACCCACCTCCCAAAAAATAAACCTGACACGTAAAACCCCTATATCCGCAATCCCCCATATCGAAACTAATAATAAAAGTATTAACCCCTAAACCGACAACCCCCCACAACACAATTTACCTAATTAAACTATTAAACCCTAATCCGACATTCACCCACATCGCAATCTACCTAATAAAAGTATTAATCCCTAAATCCGCCAACCCCAACATCGCAAACTACCTAATAAATGTATTAACCCCTAATCCGCCATTCACCCATATCGCAAAGTACCTATTAAAACTATTAACCCCTAATCCACCATTAACCCACATAGCAAAGTACCTATTAAAACTATTAACCCCTAGGCCGCCATTAACCCACATCGCAACAAACCTTATAAATCTATTAACCCCTAATCCACCAAACCTACACAACGCAATAATCATAATAAAACTATTAACCCCTAAACCACAAAACCCCCACATCGTAATAATCCTAATAAAACTATTAACCCCTAATCCACCAAACCCCCATAACGCAAGTGCCCTAATTAACCTACTAACCCCTAATCCGCCAAACCCCCACAACACAAATAACTAATTTAATTACTAAGCCCACTAAACTAACACCCTCTAAATTAACCCCAAATTACATAAAATAATAAAATACTAAATTATAATTAAAATAAAAAATTCTAACAGTACTTAGAAAAATAAACCTAAGATTAAATTAAAATAAATTAATCTAAAATTACCAAAAATAAAAAAGTCTAACATTACAGAAAATAATAAACAAAATTATCCAAAATATAAAATTAAACCTAATCCCTATGAAAATGCAAAACTATCAATAGCCCTTAAAAGGGCTTTTTTGTAGGGCATTGCCCTAAGTTAAACAGCTCTTTTGCATTTAGAGTTGAACAGCCAATAGGATTTCAGTAGCTTGCATCCTATTGGCTGATTTGAATTTAAAGAATCAAATCAGCCAATAGGAATGCAAGGGACGCCATATTTAAACGCCTACCTTGAATTCACTATTGAGTGTATGGCGGCGATCGTACAAAGAGGATCCTCCATGCTTCATGGCTTCGTGGTCGCCAGTCCTGCTCCATGCTCATTTCCGCTCCGCGCCGGTTGATGAAGATGGAAGTGGTCCCCGCTTGGAAGAAGATGTCAGCCTCTTAGAAGAAGACTTCACCTCCTGGAAGAGGACCTTCTCCGCCAGATTTCAGACCTCTACTAGATTTGTTTAGTTTATGTTTTGTATTTTATCATTGTACCCAGCGCTACGGAATTTGGCAGCGCTTTACAAATAAATGATAATAATAATAATAATGGTGAGTACCTATTTGAGGGTTAGACTTAGGATTTTTTTTTTTTATTTTTTTTTTTAGATTAGGGTTTTAATGGGAACTCTTAAAAGAGCTGAATGCCATTTTAAGGGCAGTAAAAGATCTGAATGCCCTTTTAAGGGCAATGCCCATACAAATGCCCTATTAGGGGCAATGGGTAGTTTAGGATTTTATAGTGTTAGTTTTTTTTTTTATTTGGGGGGTTTGTTGGGTGGTGGGTTTTACTGTTAGAGAGGGGACTTAGTATTTTTTTTTTTAGTTTCAATAGTTTTTTTATTGGGTTTAGAAATTTCACAGCATAGTATAATACAATACAGGTTAACATGCTAAAATACAGAAATTAACCCACCCTCTTTTACCTGTTTTATTCGAGGTAGAATTTCAATGATAAATTAAATGATATGTCAGGGGGGTAAAACAAATAAAGATTAGTGAGATAGGGAAAGAGGGGAAGGGGAGGAAAGGGAAAGAGAGGAAAGAAAGACAAATGTAAAGCGTCCCATACTGATCATGTCAAATTATAGTAATATACTTCCAGACATACTTCTGTGGAATTTGACCAAAGGAAATTATTATTGCAATAACACAATTAATAGGAGGGGTCATTCAGTTATCTTCTGGTAAGCCCGTCGTTTGTATTACCCATTGTCAGCTGGCCTTTGCTCCCACAGGAAGAGAATGTCAGTAATAAAGTCGCATATACCTATGTAATAGTAATATATTTTTTCCATAGCCAGAATATGTTCTACCTCTGCTACCCATTGTACAAATGTGGGAATCATTTGAGTCTTCCATAGCCTTGGAATTAGTCTTTTTGCGCAAGCCAACATTATTTGAAATAATTTTTTGCGGTATACACAGTAAAGTGGTGGGAGAAGGTTGAGGAGGAGGATACAGGGGTTGAGTGCTATATTCGTACCCAAGATTCGGTTAATAGTCTGCTCTATTTGTGTCCAGAAGCCAGAAATGTGTGGGCAGGACCACCAAATATGGGTCATAGTGCCTATGTCTCCGCACCTTCTCCAACAGCTTGAGGAAGTGGTCGGATAAATATGTCGAAGACGATGTGGTGTTAGGTACCAGCAAGCTAATATTTTATAGTTCAATTCAGACATGATCAGTGAGGTAGAGGCTGAGTGGGTTGCCCTGAAACAATGTTTCCAGTCATCGTCACTAAGATTGTCCAGCAGTTTTGCATTCCATTTCATCAAATATGCAGGCCATCGCGCAGGGAAAGATCTTCTGAGCATTTTATATATTAATGAGAGATGAGCCCTCCTAACGCTAGGGTCAATGCACATCCGCTCAAATGTCATTAGTGGTCTCAGAACATTAAGTTTGTGCGTGCTATTGTTGATCGCATGTCTAATCTGCAGGCACGAGTACCAGCTATGAAAAGGGGGACCTAAATCATTATTTAGTGAAATTCTCTCCTTGACCTCCCCTGAGTCCAACAATAGATAGATGGGAAGATTTTGCAAATATTCTATTTCATTTGTATGAGTAAATGAGGTATGTTGTAAGAAAACGTAATTATTTAGCAACGGGGTTAAGGGGGAAACTGATGTGGAGATTCCTTTTGTATGTGTAATTACATAATCCCAAACGTCAAGAGTGGCCTTAACCCCTTAATGACCGAGGACGTGCAGGGTACGTCCTCAGAAAAAAGGCAGTTAATGCCTGAGAACGTACCCTGCACGTCCTCGGTGTGGAAAGCAGCTGGAAGCGATCCTGCTCGCTTCCAGCTGCTTTCCGGTTATTGCAGTGATGCCTCGATATGGAGGCATCCTGCAATAACCTTCTACGGCTCCGGAGGGAGCGGGTGGGAACCGCTACACTACAGAAAAATGTGTCCCAAAACAAAATAAAAGTGGGACCTAGAATGTAAAAAAAAAAACTTTAGGTGTCATTTATGTGGTGGGGGTTGGTCCGTGGGGGGTGGGGGGGGAAGCTACACTACAGAAAAAGATAAAAAAAAATAAACATTTGTTTGTGTGCAAACTGGGTACTGGCAGACAGCTGCCAGTACCCAAGATGGCCCCCAATAAGGCAGAGGGAGATGCTTAGAGAGCTGTTTTGGGGGGATCAGGGAGGTTGGGGGCTAAGGGGGGATCCTAAACACAGCATATGTAAATATGATTTTTTTTTTCTTTTAAAAAAAAACTTTTATTTCAGTACTGGCAGACTTTCTGCCAGTACTGAAGATGGCGGGGACAATTGTGGGGTGGGGGAGGGAAGGGAGCTGTTTGGGAGGGATCAGGGGGTGGGATGTGTCAGGTGGGAAGGCTGATATCTACACTAAAGCTAAAATTAACCCTGCAAGCTCCCTACAAACTACTTAATTAACCCCTTCACTGCTAGCCATAATACACGTGTGATGCGCAGCAGCATTTAGCGACTTTCTAATTACCAAAAAGCAACGCCAAAGTCATATATGTCTGCTATTTCTGAACAAAGGACATCCCAGAGAAGCATTTACAACCATTTGTGCCATAATTGCACAAGCTGTTTGTAAATAATTTCAGTGAGAAACCTAAAATTGTGAAAAAATTAACGTTTTTTTTTTTTATTTGATCGCATTTGGCGGTGAAATGGTGGCATGAAATATACCAAAATGGGCCTAGATCAATACTTGGGGTTGTCTACTACACTACACTAAAGCTAAAATTAACCCTAGAAGCTCCCTACATGCTCCCTAATTAACCCCTTCACTGCTGGGCATAATACACGTATTGTGCGCAGTGGCATTTACCAGCCTTCTAATTACCAAAAAGCAAAGCCAAAGCCATATATGTCTGCTATTTCTGAACAAAGGGGATCCCAGAGAAGCATTTACAACCATTTATGCTATAATTGCATAAGTTATTTGTAAATAATTTCAGTGAGAAACCTAAAGTTTGTGAAAAAATTTGTGAAAAAGTGAACAATTTTTTTTTTATTTGATCGCATTTGGCGGTGAAATGGTGGCATGAAATATACCAAAATGGGCCTAGATCAATACTTTGGGATGTCTTCTAAAAAAAAATATATACATGTCAATGGATATTCAGGGATTCCTGAAAGATATCAGTGTCCCAATGTAACTAGCACTCATTTTGAAAAAAAGTGGTTTGGAAATAGCAAAGTGCTACTTGTATTTATGGACCTATAACTTGCAAAAAAAGCAAAGAACATGTAAACATTGGGTATTTCTAAACTCAGAACAAAATTTAGAAACTATTTAGCATGGGATTTTTTTGGTGGTTGTAGATGTGTAACAGATTTTGGGGGTCAAAGTTAGAAAAAGTGTGTTTTTTTCCATTTTTTCCTCATATTTTATAAAAAAAATTAGAGTAAATTATAAGATATGATAAAAATAATGGTATCTTTAGAAAGTCCATTTAATGGCGAGAAAAACGGTATATAATATGTGTGGGTACAGTAAATGAGTAAGAGGAAAATTACAGCTAAACACAAACACCGCAAAAATGTAAAAATAGCCTTGGTCCCAAACGGACAGAAAATGGAAAAGTGCTGCGGTCATTAAGGGGTTAATATAGCTATTCCGGTATGTTGATAGTGGCCTATTGGCTTTAGGAAGCCAGGCAATATCTCTCATGCACTTGACTCCCAGCAGAAAACTTTCAATGTGAACCCACAAATTAGTGGAATGGGAGTGGTTCCAGGAGACCACTCTGGCTAAGTGTACAGCTCTATAGTAATTCATGAGGTTAGGGACATTAAGTCCCCATCCTCTTTGCTGAGATAGTGAGTATCTTGAGATACCCTAGGTTTTTTATAAGACCAAATAAAGGAGTTGATCATTCTCTGCTGGGCACGAAGGTACGAGGCTTCCAGTGTCTGAATCAGAACAGGGAGAGTAGCAGAAGGAGATAGTGATGTCGCGAACCTAAAAATTTGGGTTCGTGAACGCCGAACGCGAACTTCCGCAAAAGTTTGCAAACGGGCAAACCTGGGTGAACCGCCATAGACTTCAATAGGCAGGCGAATTTTAAAACCCACAGGGACTCTTTCTGGCCACAATAGTGATGGAAAAGTTGTTTCAAGGGGACTAACACCTGGACTGTGGCATGCCGGAGGGGGATCCATGGCAAAACTCCCATGGAAAATTACATAGTTGATGCAGAGTCTGGTTTTAATCCATAAAGGGCATAAATCACCTAACATTCCTAAATTGTTTGGAATAACGTGCTTTAAAACATCAGGTATGATGTTGTATCAATCAGGTAGTGTAAGGGTTACGCCCGCTTCACAGTGCGCAGTGTAGGTGATATACCTGCCCTGACCATGCTTTGCAGACCAGGTATCAGTGGTCAGATGGACCCTTGCCCCAATACTGTGTGCCAGACATGCCATTATAGCAGACTTATATGGCTTTGGCGTTGCTTTTTGGTAATTAGAAGGCAGCTAAATGCCACTGCGCACCACACGTATTTTATGCCCAGCAGTGAAGGGGTTAAGTAGGGAGCATGTAGGGAGCTTGTAGAGTTAATTTTAGCTTAAGTGTAGTGTAGTAGACAACCCAAAGTATTGATCTAGGCCCATTTTGGTATATTTCATGCCACCATTTCACCGCCAAATGCGATCAAATAAAAAAAAAATTGTTCACTTTTTAACAAACTTCAGGTTTCTCACAGAAATTATTTACAAACAACTTATGCAATTATGGCATAAATGGTTGTAAATGCTTCTCTGGGATCCCCTTTGTTCAGATATAGCAGACTTATATGGCTTTGGCGTTGCTTTTTGGTAATTAGAAGGCTGCTAAATGCCACTGCGCACCACACGTGTTTTATGCCCAGCAGTGAAGGGGTTAATTAGGGAGCATGTAGGCAGCTTGTAGAGTTAATTTTAGCTTAAGTGTAGTGTAGTAGACAACCCAAAGTATTGGTCTAGGCCCATTTTGGTATATTTCATGCCACCATTTCACCGCTAAATGCGATCAAATTTAAAAAAAAACTTGAATTTTTTTGCAATTTTAGGTTTCTCACTGAAATTATTTACAAACAGCTTGTGCAATTTGTTCAGAAATAGCAGACATATATGATTTTGGCGTTGCTTTCTGGTAATTAGAAGGTCGCTAAATGCTGCTGCGCATCACACGTGTATTATGGCTAGCAGTGAAGGGGTTAATTAGGTAGTTTGTAGGGAGCTTGCAGGGTTAATTTTAGCTTTAGTGTACAGATCAGCCTCCCACCTGACACATCAACCCCCTGATCCTTCCCAAACAGCTCCCTTCCCTCCCCACCCCACAATTGTCCATCTTAAGTATATGTTTTTTAGCATATTTACATATGCTGTGGTGTAGCATCCCCCCTTAGCCCCCAACCTCCCTGATCCCCCCCAAAACAGCTCTCTAACCCTCACCATCTGCCTTATTGGCGGCCATCTTGGGTACTGGCAGCTGTCTGCTATTATTTCACAGTCAAAAAAGTGTTGTTTTTTTTAAATGTACACTACTGTTACACCAGATATGAGTGGTGGCACTGGGCAAGTGGGCACAGTATACGCTGTGAGCCTGACACACATGCTGACAGGCAGGCAACTGCAATTAGATTACACAGGAAAAAAAAAAAGCAGACTGATGTTCTAGCCCTAAAAAGGGCTTTTTGGGGTGCTGTCCTTACAGCAGAGATCAGATGAGTCCTTCAGGACTGTAGTGGACACTGAATACACTAGCCTAGCTATCGATTTCCCTATTAAATCAGCAGCAGCTACACTGTCCCTCCTCTCACTAAGAATGCAGCTTCCAAATGAATCTAAAATGGATGCTGTCCAGGAGGTGTGAGGGTCTGGGAGGGAGGGTCTGCTGCTGATTGGCTGTAATGTGTCTTCTGACTGTGATGTACAGGGTCAAAGTTTACTCAATGATGACGAATAGGGGGCGGATCGAACATCGCATACGTTCGCCCGCCGCGGCGAACGCGAACATGCTATGTTCGCCAAGAACTATTCGCTGGCGAACTATTCGCAACATCATTAGAAGGAGATTGTAGGGTGAGGATCACATCGTCCGCAAACAACAGGCACTTCTGGGTGATGCCTTTGTACTGTATACCGAGGATATCCGGATTCTTTCTAATCTGTATGGCCAAGATTTCAAATGTTATAGCAAATAATAGTGGTGAAAATGGACATCCTTGACGGGTGCCATTTATTATAGGCAAGGATTGTGAAATAGTACCATTTATTCGGACTCTAGCTCGTGGTCCTGAGTATAATGCTTTAATTCTGGAAATGAATGTATTAGAAAAGCCAAACTTGACAGGGCCCCCCACATGACGTGCCAGTCAACCCTGTCAAAGGCCTTCTCTGCATCAGTGGATAGAAGGGTAAGGGGAGTCCTATTATC
Source organism: Bombina bombina (assembly GCF_027579735.1). Lineage (NCBI taxonomy): Eukaryota > Metazoa > Chordata > Amphibia > Anura > Bombinatoridae > Bombina > Bombina bombina. Next base: position 134,351 of record NW_026511416.1, on the reverse strand, counting down.
ATGAGCGACCTGCAGGGAATGTAAAACTCTAATGGTATTATCCTTTGCCTCCCTTCCTCTGACAAATCCCACCTGATCCAGATGTATGATGTTTGGTAAAACAGTGTTCACCCGATTTGCAAGTATTTTGGCATAAATCTTTATATCAATATTAATAAGTGAGATAGGCCTGTAATTCCCTACCTGAGTACATGGTTTGTCGTCTTTCTGAATAACCGTAATGAGAGCCTCCAGTAGGGGTTGAGAGAAAGCATCGTCTTTGTCTATTGAAGAAAATAGCTTATGCAGTGATGGGCCTAGCTAGGGGACTTAATATTTTTAAGGTAAAAGAGCTGTATAACTTAGGGCTTTTGGTAGTTTAGTATTAGATTAGGGGGTGTTTTATTTTCATAGGGATTAGGTTTAATTTTTTATTTTTGATAATTTGGTTTATTATTTTAGACTTTTTTATTTTTTGTAATCTTAGATTAATTTAATTTTAAATTTTATTTTAAATTTTAAATTTTATTTTTAAATAATGTTGGCTTTTTTATTTTAATTGTAAATTAGTATTTTTTAATTTAGGTAATTGGGTTTAATTTAGGGGGTGTTAGGTTAGGGGGCTTAGTAATTTAATTAGTTATTTGCATTGTGGGGGTTTAGCGGATTAGGGGTTAATAGGCTAATTATGGTACTTGTGTTGTGGGGGGTTTGGCGGATTAGGGGTTAATATATTTAATAGGATTATTGCGTTGTGTGGGTTTGGTTGGATTAGGGGTTAATAGTTTTATTAGGTTTATTGCATTGTGGGTTAATGGTAGATTAGGGGTTAATAGTTTTATTAGGTTTATTGCGATGTGGGTTAATAGCGGATTAGGGGTTAATACATTTATTAGGTTTATTGCGATGTGGGTTAATGGCGGATTAGGGTTTAATATACTTATTAGTTATTGCGGTGGGGGATTGTGGTTTACAGGTAGATAGATATTGCGCATGCATTAGGTGTTAGTTATTTTCAGGAGGTAGATAGATATTGCGCATGCGTTAGGTCTTAGTTACTATTTTCAGGGGGTTACATTGCTCACATTTTTAGCGTAAGGCTTGCTGTGCCTGCCTATGTGTGGTGAGGTGAAAATGGAGTAAAACTTCTCCATTTTCGCTTCGTAAGTCCTTGCACTGAATATGTGATACCGTATTGCAACATGGTTCTATGTTAGTTTATTGGAGTAAAAATTGTGGCGCCATATATGTGATACCAAAACCGCGTAAAAAACGGTGTCGCCAGCTTTTGTGGGCGACGCCACATATGTAATTTTGTCCATAGTTGTTATAAGTTATCAAGTTTTATTCTTGCTTTTCTCTCCCTCCAAAGAAAATATCTCAAAGATTGATTAAACCGATAAGTGGATTAGTTCCAGTATACCCTTGATTGGTGAAGCAAAGAAATTATTGATAAATTCTGCAACAATAGCTGCCTATGACTCTTGATTAGAGATGAGGATGGGTGACTCCTTTGGCAAGATCTGGTCTGATTTTGCTCATTATCAAGGAAGAGATTTTACAACGTGCCTAGAACAAATTGTTAATATTCAATTAAAGTAGGCGAATACAAGAGGAGGTCTTTTATTTCTTTCTTTATCTCTCTTTTTCTTTTTTATCTTCTGTTTGTTAGCTAAAAAGAAGGGAAGTGGGTAGCAAGAAATGGGTAGGAGGAAACGAGGAGGGAAGTAACATTGGAAGGTCACTTAACCTTGTATTTTATGATTATGTCTTTAGCTTAGGCTAGATACCTAAGCTTTATTTAAAATTGTTCTAGGAAGAATTTGGGACTTAAATATTGTAACCTGTAAGTTTGATTGCCTCAATATAAAGTTAAAGACAAATAGTTTATGTATACCCAATTTGTAAACTTGATTGTTATAATAATTTTAACGTTGAGGCAAAGAGCTACAGCTGTTTGGATTATTACTTTTTCTCTTTTTTTCTTTTTCTCTGGAATAGTAATTATTCTGATTGTATTGTTTTTTTTTTTTTCATTTTTATATTCTCTGTCTATTGTATAATTTTGTAAATTAAACATTTAAAAAAAAAAAAGCCCACAAAGTTTGTTTTAACACACCTTACAAAACTAGAGTTTAAATACGTTAGAGTTAAGTTAAAGTGGACTGCTTATAGAAGGTATTTTTTTCAGTTTTTATTCATTTGTTTTGTAATGTTTTGTTGACATTTTGTCGGTATCCTTCATAGTGAAACCTGTTCTATGCCGCAATATTATAAATTATAAATTCACGGTTGCCTCTTAATACTAAGGGTTCTCACATGTATTGTGGGGGTGTGAACTAGTCTACCCACTCCCATTTTTGTTCCAGATTTATATGTTTCTATCAGATTATTGTTGCTATGGTGACCACCTGACAGACATGTGATACCATGGTAACCACCTGATAGGCATGTGATACCATGGTGATCCCGTGATGGGTATGTGATACTATTGTGAACACCTGATAGCCATGTGATACCATGATGATCACCTGATAGGCATGTGATACCATGTTGACCATCTGATATGCATGTGATACCATGGTGACCACCTGGTAGGCATGTGATACCATGGTGATCAATTAATAGGCACATGATATCTCATTTGGCATAAGGTATTTTTATCTTTTGAAAGAGATATATTTTTATTTTATTATTATTATTATTATTATTATACTTTATTTATTAAGCGCCAACATATTCCGCAGCGCTGTCCATGGATACAATTCATTTAAATAAAACAATACAAGACTTGTAAGATACAGGACAAAATTTACAAACACATACAGGAGGGATTGAGGGCCCTATTCCAGTGGGAACTTACAATCTTTTGCCACATGTGTTAATATGGGTGTGCTAGGTTCACTTTTGTAGCACAGAGCACCTAATAGAAAGGTGATTGTGTTTCCTATTGCAAACCCCTGTTACCTAGAGGGTCATAAGACATCTGAAAAATAATTATTCTATCTTTCATATAAGGGACATTTTCTATGTGTATAATATATGATGTGATTAGTAGGGCTTCTATAGCACTATTTTTATTATATACTGTATCTATGCTCTGTAATTTATGGGAGAGATAGAGGCTCTAAATGAACTCTCTCCTTAAGACATCCTGGTTCTTTAATAGGGCAGGTGATCATAATTACAATTACTATTATAGTTCAAATAGAGGCTGATCTTACTGCGCTCATTCTAAAGACGTGATGCTCTTTCAAGTGAGAAATCTCATCCTCATACATGTAAAGCATAAGGAAAGACAGAACCTGTATTACAGCTCTCTCTGATCTGTAAAAAAACGGGACAAACGGGATCACTGTTTCTTGTGCTCCATTTGCGTGTGCTGGTATTATTTCTTGAAAGCAATATTTAGCGCCCCACTTGTAATTTGACCCTAAATACATTTTATAATCGTAGTATTGAAGTTACTCTCCACCTCCCTCTAGTTATGGGCGCCACCAATTTGATATCCGGCTTTCAATGCAATCCAGTGCTGACCTTTTTACACATGTGCAGTAACTCTCCTTTAGATACCTGCAGTGTAATATAGGTTTCAAAATGGCACAACCCATGAATGATTAGAGGGAGGTGCATGAAGTGTTTAGTGTCCTCCATTATTCAACACCAAACCATTTATATCAGCTGCCAAAACTGGGATGTTTCCTTTTTCCTGGATACCAGCTTCATCAGTAACATAATAATTTGAAGACTGTGTTAAAGTGAGTAATGCTATAGAGGGATGGAGTGATTTATTTATTATTTATGGTTATTTTGGGGGGTTTTTTTGTTTGTTTTTTGCATGTTTGTCTATTTTATGTCTTTGGGGGGATAAAAGAAAAATTTGTATGGTTCACAGGCATGATAGTACTAATAAATATTGGGATTATTGCCTTGCACATGTGGTGGAAACTTTGAAATCAGGGTAACCTTTCGAATTGAGATTAATTCTTGGAAGATGTGATTTACTCTTATTTTTCTGTGGTTTATGTATTTACTTATTGTTTCTGTATTAACATATCATAATTTGTCATCTGTTTTTTTGGACATGAAATGTATGTAATTTTTTATTTTATTTTTTCTTATGTCCTGTGAACTGGTTTAATAAAAGAATTTAAAAAAAAAAAGAAGTGTTTAGTGACCATTTACATACTTTTTTTGAGTGATACTTTTTATGAAGAGCAAATTCTTTCAACTTATATTTGTTTATTATGGGATTTTATGATGATTAAGGACAAGATTACAAGTGGAGCGATAACAGTTCCGCACAAGCAAAAAGAGGTTTATCGCGGTTGTTTGCGTGCGTAGGGTTTATCGCTTGTATTACAAGTTGAAAGTAAAGAAAAGAAAAAAATTATCTGTGCTACAACCGCTAAAATATCACAATATATGTGTTGCAAAGAACTCAATAGATCACTATACCCCCAAAAAACTCATAAAAACAGATCACACATTTATTCATAAAATATTAATTCATAGAACATCAATTCATGGGATATTAGTACATAAATAGTCAATTCTGAAAAGTCACTCTGAACCTGACTTCATACACTATAAGGTTATGCTTCATTCATACACTTGTGCCCTTCGCTTAGCCAAGCAAACCTATTTCTCCTCCCTTATATCTACTCTGTCCTCAAACCCTAAACGACTCTTCTCCACCTTTAACTCTCTCCTCTACCCTCCTGCTCCACCCCCCTGATCTGTCTTTAGTGCTCAAGACTTGGCAGACTACTTTTTAAACAAAACACATTCTATCCGGAGCAACATCCCAATACCAACCTGCAATACTCCATCAACAGGCCCTGCAACTCCCTCTGCCACACTCTGCATCCTCCATTCAGCCACTGAGAATGAAGTTTCCTCCTTGCTATCTTCCTCACGCCTCACTACTTGCCCACTCGACCCTATACCTTCCCATCTAATACCCTCCCTATCTTTTACCCTCACTCCTGCTCTTACACACATCTTCAACCTATCTCTTTCTACCGGCTCAATCCCATCTTCTTTCAAACATGCAATAGTCACTCCCATACTCAAAAAACCCTCCCTTGACCCTAATTCTCCTGAAAGCTACCGCCCAATATCCCTGCTCCCACTAACATCAAAACTCCTTGAAAAACTAGTTTACAATCGCCTAACCCACTTCCTGTCCGTCAACTCCTTCCTTGACCACCTGCAATCCGGATTCTGCCCCAAACACTCAACTGAGACTGCCCTTACCAAGGTTATGAACGATCTTCTTTCTGCTAAAAATATTGGCCACTGCTCCATACTCATCCTACTTGACCTCTCAGCTGCCTTCGATGCAGTTGACCACCCCCTCCTCCTACAGACCCTTAGCTCTTTTGGCCTCTGTGGCACTGCTCTTTCCTGGTTTCACTCTTATCTTTCTCACAGGTCTTTTTCTGTGTCATTTGCCAAGGACTCTTCCTCTCTAATGCCTCTGTCTGTTGGAGTACCTCAAGGAACTGTTCTGGGTCCGCTACTCTTCTCCATTTATACTTCTTCTCTGGGTAAACTTATCAACAGTTATGGCTTCAAATGTCACCTCTATGCTGATGACACCCAGATCTACCTCTCCACCCTGCTCTCTCTCCCTCTGTCCTTTCTCATGTCAGCAACTGCTTATCTGGTATTTCGTCCTGGATGACCTCTCACCACCATTTCCCTATCGCCCCAAGTCCGCTGCCTCTGAGTTACATTTGACTCAAATCTATCCTTCACCCCCCATATCCAATCGCTTTCTACATCCTGCAGCAACCATCTACACAACATTTCCAAGATTCAACCTTTTCTGTGCGCTAACAGCACAAAACAAATAATCCACTCCCTTGTTATTTCCCGACTTGACTACTGCAATAACCTACTTACTGGCCTTCCTCTTTCCCGCCTCTCCCCTCTTCAATCCATCCAAAATGCCTCTGCCAGGCTGATCCACCTTTCCTGTCGCTCTGCATCTGCTGCACCTCTCTGCGAGTCCCTTCATTGGCTCCCCATACACAGCAGAATTAAATTCAAAATTCTCACCCTTGCATACAAAGCACTCTCCAACTCCGCTCCCCTCTACCAATCCTCTCTAATCAACACGCATACTCCAGCCCGCCCACTAAGACCTGCTCCTTGCTTCTGCGACTATCACCTCCTCTCATGCTAGACTGCAGGACTTCTGTCGTGCAGCACCTACCCTCTGGAACACTCTCACTCGTGCTGTCAGGCTTTGCCCAAATCTTTCTTCCTTTAAATGCTCTCTGAAGACTTTTCTGTTCAGAGAAGCCTACCACCCAACTCAATAATATTCCTTTTACCTAACAACATTTCCCTCCTCTAGCTCTGCATTAACATCTTTCTCAATCTTTCAGTCATCACCTCCTGTTTCTCAACCTCTTACCCTTCTAGATTGTAAGTTCCCATGGGAATAGAGCCCTCGATTCCTCCTGTATGTGTTTGTAAATTCTGTCCTGTATCTTAGTCTTAGAAGTTTTATACTATTGTTTTATTTAAATGATCTGTATCCATGGACAGCGCTGCGGAATATGATGGCGCTTCATAAATAAAGTATAATAATAATAATAATTCATATTAAAGAATCAATCAGTCCCAGATAAGCTTGATCCGAGATACAAAGAATTTGGACTTCCCAAGCAGTTTCAATAAAATGAAGTGAACAGTACCTCAATGGGCGATACAAACTGGTTTTTGAATCTTTCAGTAGAGACACATAAACCTTCCTTCGTTTCAAAGATGCTCTTCGAGATGCTGCCCTTTAGAAGCTGAGCTCTCTCCTCTCAGCCATATAGGAACATGCAGGAAACAGAAAACACAGAGTGCAAACTCTAATCAAGTGGAGTTTAATGAAAAATAAACAATACGCAATTTAAAAACACACTTACAAGGTGTGTAATTCCAACAAACCTGTAATAATTTCAGACACCTGGCATGTGTGTCACGATCTCCACAGATAGAAGACTTCCATTCACCAGACGTCAATCACCCGCATCTCCAGAGTGGTAACTTCAGGTTTGTGATCTCCGGGCACCCCACCCCAACAATGATAAAGTTATGTTTATATCGTGCAAAGTTCAAAGTTGTCTCCACGCATTTCTCCCAGTCTACGACTGGGCTTTTTCAGGAGGATAGTGAAAGTAAATGTGATCACATGGGCGTAATTGAAGAAAACACGTGTTGGGATAGCGCATCCTCAGAGCTCTGGTTAACTGTTTCGCAAAACAAAAAAGTGTCACAAAAATACATTTAAAAGTACTGCTACACTCATAATAACACCATCGAATAACAATATTTTTAAAAAAATTGCACAAAAAAGTTATAAGGGCTCAAAGATATAAGGTCTCAGGTGTGAAAAAAGGCATGCAGAGGGCTTTAACATAAAGATATATACATATACATGTCTATATATGTAAATGTATATATATATATATATATATATATGTGTGTGTGTGTACATATGTATTTATGTGTGTATATATGTATTTACAGACATATATGCAGCTATAAAGACATAAATACACATATTAAGACATTTATATATAAGTGCATTGGAGTCCTTTGCAGTTAAGTAGATGAAACATGTAAAACCATTTTTATGCAATATTCATATTTACTAAAGTATTATACTGTGTATTTACTGTAAATATTTCACATTCCAATGTTCTGCAAATAGGGGAATATGTTCTAAGTATTTATAAATATATATATATATATATATATATATATATATATATACAGTATATATATATACATATATGTATCTGTATATATATCTATACCTATATATAATCATGAATAAAATGTAAAGTAGCATCACACTCACTGGATTATATGAAAACAAAAAAAATTATATATATATATATATATATATATATATATAAATATATGTCAGCGATATTGGTATCAGTCCAGAATTAGACCCAAATTCTAGGGTGAAATAAAAGCGCACAGATGCACACTGAGTAAAACCCAGGACGTGAACCACAGGAGTAGTTAGATGGAATGTAAAAACAGTAATCACTGGAAAGGTAAGATGACCACAGGAGGACTCAATAATCAAATGAATGAAGGAATAGAGGCAGGCAGAAGAAGGCAACTTTAGTAGGCCTAGTATTTTGGGAATTCAGGCAAGCAGAGGTCAGACAAGTTACAGCTCTTTAGTATAGGTGTAACCAGGAGAGTAATTAGGAAAGCAGGGATCAGGTAGCTTACAGCAGGTCTTAATATGAGTTTAATACACTAGCCGCGGCTCCAGGAAGTTACCCTATCACGTGATTAGTGCTTGTCATATCTGGATCGCTAGACAGGCTTGGAGTTGCTACTCTGCAAAGGATTGACTCGCTGAAAGGGATATAGGCACACAAAAAGTAGCGACTCTAGGTGTGGATAAACATAAAATCATGATACTTTATTACAAATCTTAAAAATATATCCACAATGTGAAGCAGACATATGAGGAGCAAAGCAAAAGTGGATGTCTGACGCTTTTCACACCTCCTACAGGCGCTTAATCGTAGACTAATTAATGATTAAGAGTCTGTAGGGGGCACAAAAAATGTCAGACATCCTCTTTTGCTTTCTTCCTCATATGTCTGCTTCACATCGTGGATGTATTTATAAGATTTGTAATAAAGGATCATGATTTTATATTTATCCGCACCTAGAGTCGCTATTTTTTGTGTGCCTATGTACCTTAATACAGTGGGGCAAAAAAGTATTTAGTCAGCCACCAATTGTGCAATTTCTCCCACTTAAGAAGATGAGAGAGGCCTGTAATTTTCATCATAAGTATACCTCAACTATGAGAGACAAAATGTGGAAACAAATCCAAACAATAACATTGTCTGATTTGGAAATAATTTATTTGCATATTATGGTGGAAAATAAGTATTTGGTCACCTGCAAACAAGCAAGATTTCTGGCTTTCAGACCTGTATCTTCTTCTTTAAGAGGCTCCTCTGTCCTCCACTCATTACCTGTATTAATGGCACCTGTTTGAACTTCTTATCAGTATAAAAGACACCTGTCCACAACCTCAAACAGTCACACTCCAAACTCTACTATGGTGAAGACCAAAGAGCTGTCGAAGGACACCAGAAACAAAATTGTAGACCTGCACCAGGCTGGGAAGACTGAATCTGCAATAGGCAAGCAGCTTGGTGTGAAGAAATCAACTGTGGGAGCAATAATTAGAAAATGGAAGACATACAAGACCACTGATAATCTCCCTCGATCTGGGGCTCCACGCAAAATCTCACCCCATGGGGTCAAAATGATCACAAGAACGGTGAGCAAACATCCCATAACCACACGGGGGGACCTAGTGAATGACCTGCAGAGAGCTGGGACCAACGTAACAAAGGCTGCCATCAGTAACACACTATGCCGCCTGGGACTCAGATCCTGCAGTGCCAGACGTGTCCCCCTGCTTAAGCCAGTACATGTCCGGGCCCATCTGAAGTATGCTAGAGAGCATTTGGATGATCCAGAAGTGGATTGGGAGAATGTCATATGGTGAGATGAAACCAAAGTAGAACTGTTTGGTAGAAACACAACTCGTCGTGTTTGGAGGAGAGAGAATGCTGAGTTGCAACCAAAGAACACCATACCTACTGTGAATCATGGGGGTGGCAACATCATGCTTTGGGGCTTTTTCTCTGCAAAGGGAACAGGATGACTGATCCGTGTACATGAAAGAATGAATGGGGCCATGTATCGTGAGATTTTGAGTGCAAACCTCCTTCCATCAGCAAGGGCATTGAAGATGAAACGTGGCTGGGTCTTTCAGCATGACAATGATCCCAAACACACTGCCCGGACAACGAAGGAGGGGCTTCGTAAGAAGCATTTCAAGGTCCTGGAGTGGCCTAGCTAGTCTCCAGATCTCAACCCCATAGAAAACCTTTGGAGGGAGTTGAAAGTCTGTGTTGCCCCTAGACCAGGTGAGTTCAGGAGGTAATAGCGGGGCGAATTGCTAAGATGAAGGAAATTAAATGGGAATTTGTTGGCTATATATTTCTTTTTTTTTCTTGTGGTCTTTTCGTTGTATATACAGGGCGGTTGCCCTCCCTCGTTTTTATCGTTTTGTGTTTTGGTTTTTTTTTTGTGTGTGTTTTTTTTTTTTTTTTTTTTCTTTCTTCTCCCTTCCCCCGATTAGGTTGTTATCGGTAAATGACAAGGGATTTGAGATAAGGAGGAGGTTAAAAGGGAAAAGGTTATGGCACTAGAAGGCATTAAGATTCTATCATGGAATGTTGGGGGGATTTCATCACCAGCCAAGCGTAAATTAGTCATTAAGACCTTGGCGAAGCATAAACCTGATATAGTCCTTTTACAGGAAACTCACTTGAATGAGCTAGAAGCTGCCAAGCTCAAGGTTAAGTGGGTAGGGGAAGTGGTTACATCGTCAGGGCCTACTAAGAAAGCTGGAGTGGCGATTTTAATTCATAAAAACCTTGAATATAGGATCATTATAGTGGATATAGATATAGCTGACAGATATATTGTACTCCAAATTAGTATTGAATTATAGATTCATTATTTGTAATATCTACGCCCCTAATAAATTCTCTTCTGAGTTCTGGGAAAGAATTAAAGGCAAGGTATACCCATTTAAAGCAGAGAATCTTGTGTTTGGGGGGATTTTAATATGACATTGCAACCAGTATTGGACCGATTTTAAAAAAAAAATGCGTCACTATATAAGAAAGAAGCCAAATATTTTAAAAAATTTTGTTATAAATTAAAGTTGGTTGATGTTTGGAGAGTGCAGAATCCTGATACATTGCAATATACGTGTGAGTCCAAAGCCCACAGAACTTTTTCGCGAATCAATATTTTTCTGGTCTCAGAAGCTGTATCCATCTGGAAGCTGGAGTCAGAAATCCAGCATATCTTGATATCGGATCATGCAATAATATCTTTGTCATTTCCTCCTTGTGGAAAGAGTAACTCTAATAAGACAGTGTTTTCATTTCCTAGGCACCTTTACACGGAATCAAGATTTTGTTCTTGGATTCGACAAAAATGGTTTGATTATAGTAGGCTTAATGCTAGCTACAGAAACAAAGTGCAAATATTTTGGGAAACATTAAAAGCAGTTTTGCGGGAGAGATCCCAGCATATTTGAAGAGACAAGATAAGACCATTAAAACAAGGGAGACGCAACTATCTAATAAAGTAAAGAATGCGTTTAGGAATTTGCAGATTGCTCCTTCGGTAGTTAATTGGGGTATATATTTAGAGTATAGGAAGGAAAGAGATATCTTTTTAAAACAATCACAGGAGGAAGAATTAAGAATCAATAGATATTATAGAGGATTCAATGGGTGTTCGGTTAAATATCTTGCGAAACTTACCAGATGTAGGAAAAAAAGGAATTTTATAGTCGCGATAAAATATAATGAGGTTAGGCATATTCATAATCAGGAAAAAGGTCAGGTGTTTTTCAATTATTATCAAAAATTATATTCCGCGGTTAATATTAATCGATCTACCCAAGAATTTTTTTGGGCTAAGGTCAAGACTCCTAAGTTATCCTTAGAAGACCTGGCCATATTAAATGAGCCAATTACAATTATTGAGATTAGCAAAGCTATAGATCAACTGAAGTTAAATAAAGCAGCAGGCCCGGACGGGTTCCCCGTGGAATTTTATAAATGCATGAAAGAAGAGCTATTGGATGTACTAGAGAATTTATTTAATACTTATTATACTACAGATAATTCTATCTCATCTTATTTTTCATCTGCCAACATCTCTCTCATTTATAAAAAAGGCAAAGACCCGGAAGATCCCGCATTGTACAGACCAATTTCGGAACTAAACACTGACTATAAAATATTAGCAGCTATTTTAGCGGCCAGATTATCTAGGGGACTACTGGATCTCATACACCCAGATCAGTCAGGGTTTATGACCCAAAGGAATACCATAAAGAACTTTCGGAAACGTATTACTTTTTTGGATTACACATGGAATATCAGTCAGGAGGATGAGAAGCGGGAGATCCCAGATAGGGCCGTGCTTACATTGGACGCAGTCAAAGCTTTTGACTCTATTATCTGGGAACACCTATTTAGATCATTGGATGAATTCTGGTTCAAGGGGAATTTTGTTCAATTTATCAATAGAATTTATGCAAAACCCATTTCATATCTCTTGATAAATGGATCCTGTTCTCCTCCCTTGGTTCTACAACAGGGCACAAGACAAGGGTGTCCATTATCACCTTTATTGTTCAATATTGCCATTGAACCATTTGCAATTAGGCTAAGGGAAGGCTTACCCGGTATCCCCCTGGGCCCTTATAGCCTTAAAGTATGGTTATATGCTGACGATATCTTGGTCTTCCTGGAGAACATTTACCGATCTCTTCCAACGCTTCTGTTACTGATTGAGGAATTCAGCTCTTTTTCAGGTTACAAAGTTAACCTTGAAAAGAGCGAACTCATGTTTGTAGGAGAAGTTACTCCCCCAAGGGTTGAATTACCATTTAAAATGGTTGAGGAAATCAAATACCTAGGGTTATTATTACATAAGAATCCTAAACAGTGGTATTCGGCTAACTATATTCCAGTGTTTCAGAAGATCAAACAAGATCTACAACTTTGGGCTTCATTTCCTCTAGCCATTACAGCAAGGGTTAACCTAATCAAAACTATTATTTTCCCCCACCTATTGTATCCGTTACAAAACTTACCAGTTTTTATACCGAATAAGGACATTAGTAAATTAAACGGTTATATTTCTAAATTCTTATGGAAAGGTAAGAAACCGCGTATTGCTCTTATAAAATTAAGGCCTAAGTCATCCCGGGGAGGAATGTCCTTGCCAGATATTAAGCTATATAACATTGCAACAATGGTCAAATTCGCTTTCGACTGGATTGCGGATTCAAACAGGATTACCTCAATTGAGGAAGAGTCCTTTCTTATACATCCTTTTGCTCCAAAAGCTATTCTTCACTGCAAGTTGCGACAGTTACCATTGAATGTGTTCTCCTTAATTTCATTCAAGAATATAGTGCAGGCCTGGCACAAATTTTGTACTATGCTAGGCATAGATCCTTCTTACTCAGATTATTTGCCCATAATGGGCAACCCGCAATTTACACCGGGGATTTCCCAGGGAGTTTTTAAAAGATGGAATGAAAAAGGTTTAAATTTAGTGAAGCAGCTCTTTGACGATGATTACCAAATTTTAGGTGTAGAATCGTTTTTTTCAAATGTTTGATTTGCCGAGATCTAACTTGTTTGCGTTTTTCCAGATTTGTCACTTTATTTCTGCGCAAGGTTGGATCTTTCCTCTTTCTGTCACTTGGTCTGAGGTTAAAATTATTATTCAGAGGTTTGCCAGACAAGCCACCTCAATCTCATTGATTTATGATATCATGTTGTCAAAACAAAGTCAAGTCCTCGCAGACAATTTGCGTGATTTTTGGGCACAGCGGGGAATAGTGACAGATTCTGAGATTATTGAAAAGAGTTTCTCTATTTTAAAGAAAAGCAAGGTCTCTGTGGGCTGGATAGAATCACACGTTAAGTTTATTAATAATTATTACTTGTCTCCTCAAAGAATCGCCAAATTCTACCCCACTAGATCAAGTAATTGTCCTAAATGTGCACATACAAGCGCCGACTTATTGCATATGTTTTGGTTCTGTCCAAAAATCAATCAATTATGGTAAAAAATTACTTACTGGTTGAATTTTCATCTTAAAATTTCTGTCTCTTTAAAATTGCAGGATGTTGTACTTTTGAAGTTAGTATCAAATACAGGGGACCATCTCTGGATTCATACTGTTAATACCATAATATTGGCAGTCAGGTATCTTATATTAAAACACTGGATATCTAGTAGAACCCCGAGGTTTAATGAGGTTGTAAAGGTTACACAAGAACAGATAGTTTTCGAATCTTATCAAATGCAGGATGCTTCAGAAAGGAGAGTCAGAACTTTTCTATCAACATGGTCCCCGTTCATTAAGTCCTACCCCTCCCCTATACAAAAACAAATTCTCTCCCCTTTTCTTTCCTCCGTCAGCTTTGCGGAACTAGTTTTATTAGGTATATTCCCATCTTCTTGGATTGACAGTAGACAGCAAAACAGAGTTTAAATTGGATTCTAGCCTATATTGGGGGAAATTATTTTTTCTTTTTTTTTCTTTCTTGTTTTGTTTTGTGCTGTCTTGTTTTGTTTGGTCCTATTATGTTTTGAAAAAAAGGGAAAAGGACACCATGAAAAGGAATTTGAGAATTTTTGTAAAGTTGTATACCAATGATGGTTGAGATTTGAATTTATATTGTCAGTGTAATGATCATTATATATTGACTTGGAAGTATTGTAAAACTTTACTTTTGTTTATTGTTGTTCAATTATTAAATAAATATAATAAAAAAAAGAAAGTCTGTGTTGCCCAGCGACAGCCACAAAACATCACTGCTCTAGAGGAGATCTGCATGCAGGAATGGGCCAACATACCAGCAACAGTGTGTGACAACCTTGTGAAGACTTACAGAAAACTTTTGACCTCTGTCATTGCCAACAAAGGATATATAACAAAGTATTGAGATGAACTTTTGATATTGACCAAATACTTATTTTCCACCATAATTTGCAAATAAATTCTTTCCAAATCAGACAATGTGATTGTCTGGATTTGTTTCCACATTTTGTCTCTCATAGTTGAGGTATACCTATGATGAAAATTACAGGCCTCTCTCATCTTCTTAAGTGGGAGAACTTGCACAATTGGTGGCTGACTAAATACTTTTTTGCCCCACTGTATAAGAGTATCCAGAGGTCAGGCAACTTATAGCAGACTTAGTATAGGGGTATCCAGAAGAGTAGTCAGGCAAGCAGTGGTCAATTAACGTTTAGCAGACTTAAGTATAAGAGTATCCAGGAGATTAGTCTGGCAAGCAGAGGTCAGGCAATTTACAGGAGGCTTTAGTATAGGGGTATCCAAAAGAGTAGTCAGGCAAGCAGAGGCCATGCAACTTACAGCCCATTTTAGTATAGGGGTATCCAGGAGTAGTCAGGCAAGCAGAGGTCAGGCAAGTAACAGGAGGCTTTTGTATAGCGGTATCAAGAAGAGTAGTCAGGCAAGCAGAGGCCAGGCAACTTACACCAGGCTTTAGTATAGGGGTATCCAGGAGTAGTAAGACAAGCAGTGGTCAAGTAACTTATAACAGACTTTAGTATAGGGGTATCCAGGAGAGTAGTTAGGCAAGCAGAGGTCAGGCAAGTTACAGCCCATTTTAGTATAGGGGTATTTAGGAGTAGTCAGGCAAGCAGAAGTCAGGCAAGTTACAGCAGGCTTTTGTATAGTGGTATCAAGGAGTAGTCAGGCAAGCAGAGGTCAGGCAAGTTACAGGAAGCTTTGTATAGCGGTATCAAGAAGAGTAGTCAGGCAAGCAGAGGTCAGGCAACTTACAGCAGGCTTTAGTATAGGGGTATCCAGGAGTAGTAAGGCAAGCAGTGGTCAAGTAACTTATAACAGACTTTAGTATAGGGGTATCCAGGAGAGTAGTTAGGCAAGCAGAGGTCAGGCAAGTTACGACAGGCTATAAGGGCACTCAGGAGACGGTAAGGAATCCAAACAAACGGGTGCAGAGGATCCGAGATGCCGAGAATAAGACCACCTGACGTCATCAGAACAGGCCGGCACAGAGAGGCACAAGTCACATTGCTAGGAAACACAAAGCTAGCTGATGGCTGCAGAAGCGGATCTGGGAGCCGCATTGGCACAGGGATGATCGGCTCTGTGACAATATATTGTAACAAAATACCATCATATATATATAAATATGTATTTATGAATAAATAGAACATATTTTGCCATGTGAAGTGCAGAAATGTAAAATATTCATATTTTAATGTCGGGTTAGCACACATGAGAAAAGGCGATCGGGTTTGCACATGAGTAGAGGGGAATACGTTAACGCGTGCGATATATACTATCTTGTTGCGCGCATGGGGTTAACTTGTAATACGCACACAAAAATATTACTTGTGGCAGAGTTAGTGCGTGAGCAGGAACGTTAAATATCAGCCCTTAATGTATTATTCCTCACAATATATACTGTCCCAGCATATTTACTCGTATGTGGCAGGGTATAAGAGCAATGTGAGTATATATGAAAAATCACAGGAACAAGGGGTTAATGCTATCATTCTTCATACATCAGATCAAGTTGAGCTGTTTGCAAGAATTGCAGCAATTCAACAGTGCACACAATTACAGACTAAATCAGTGTTACTCAACTCCAGTCCTCAAGTAACTTTTTTTTAAATTGTCATGATATCTTTACTAGAGCAAAGGTTAACTAATCAGCTAATTGGTGAGAGCAGATTAGTAACCATGGTTACTGATCAGCTGATTATTTATTCTGTGCTGTAGTTAAAATAGGGCAATCAATAGCGCAAGATGTGTTATTGTGAGTTTGGTACCACGCAAAAAATAACTCAAATCTAGTATTAAAAAAGGATGGTTAAATATTTTAACCAAAGCATCTTTACACGGCATAAACTTTTTTAGAGTGTCCAATACTTTAAAAAGGATAGCGCAGAGTGTTCTATTAGCATGCTCATTGCAGTAATAAGTGGTAAGGGACATTATACACTAGATTTATTTTTTTGCATAAATGTTTTGTATATGATCCATTTATATAGCCCATACAGGTGTGTTTTTTCTATAAAATGTATAGTTTTGCTTATTTTTAAATAACATTGCTCTGATTTTTAGACTCCTAACCAAGCCCCAAAGATTTAGGAGAATACTGATGTATACATACTCCAGCTTGCTTCTGTTTTTATAAAGGGTATTTTTATGTGCAGAGGAAGGGGGAGGGGGTGTCTGCTATTTCCCACTTGCAGTGGGTGTCCAGCTACCATTTTAACAGAGCTAAACTGGGAGCTTCCAAGCAAGTTTTTAAACGGCTTTATACTGGATTTTTATATAGTGTAGTGTATATTACATGCAGTTATATGAAAATTGGTGTATACTGTCCCTTTAAGTGTCACGCTTGAGTGCAGTCCAAAATACCCCTGTAAAATGTAGTGCTTTATGACCCCTGAAGTAAACCATTATCGCACAATAAAACACATGAAAATGCAATGTGGCCCTTGGGCCTTATGTTGGACAGGACTGGGTTAAATGGTGCCTTCTGAAAATGCAGATTAATGAAAGTCAGAGACTAACAAAAACTTCTGTTTTTCTTGTTTTGTGTTTATGTTTCAGCCCTTAAGTGTTACCATTTCAATTCACGATAATAGGGATATAGCATGTGTCTGTTTTGCTAATTTCATGGGATTATTCTGCTATCTGCACAACATCAGCACCTTTTATTACCTTCAGGGTTACAGTAATCATTTTGTCTATAAAAGACAATTTACATTTTGCTGATGTATTTTACACAACAGCTGCTTTTGGCTGTTTACTGTCAACATTGTTAGCCAGAATAGATCACAGACATTTTCTAGTCAGCAGTAATTATATTATCTACTACTAGCAAAATGATTTTTGTCCTGACACAAAGAGACATTTTAATAATACTATTTTCCCTTTCCTGCTAAGGACGGCACATATAAAACCGTACAATACTTGTGTTTTATCTAAACATATGTAAACACATTTATTAATTGGTTTTTATTCCTATTATGCAATAAAAATGCCTCCACTTTTGGTCCTAAACAGCTTTTATTATAGATCTTCATCATCTTAATACGCCTAATTATTTTTGTCCATTAATTTTTTTTGCCCACGTCTCCTAAACCCTTTACATAGGAATCAGATACATAAATTATGCCATTTATTTTCTTAGATTTTTGTGTTTTTAAATATCAGATCTCCCAAGTGACCTGTGTTTTGCAAGATGTCCCAGGCACTTTCTGTAAATCGTGGAAAGTCTAAAATATAAAAACTAATTGTATTTGATAGTCC
Organism: Bombina bombina; assembly: GCF_027579735.1. NCBI lineage: Eukaryota > Metazoa > Chordata > Amphibia > Anura > Bombinatoridae > Bombina > Bombina bombina. The sequence goes on along the minus strand of NW_026511416.1, from coordinate 116,383 downwards.
AAAAACTGTTCATTTTAAACGTACCATAATAGAAAATAAGAGTCAAAATATACTTCAGTGGCATATAGTCTGCTTTTTATGACACGGTAATGTAGAATGTATGGTTTTCACCCACATAAATTAAAAAGCACATTCTGCCAGATAACAAGTGGTATGATGCATTATAATCACACTAGCAATAGGATTCCCAGTCATATTAGTTAATGTAACTAGAAATGTGCGATTAATTTCGGATCGATTCAGAAATTCGTCCGAATTCGGTAAATTCGGGATTCGGATCGATTCGAATTTCCGAATTAATCCGAATTAGTTCAGATTTATTCAGATTTATTCAGTAGATTCGGATGGCCATGGATTACACTAGTATTGTACAGTATATTAGGTTATATCACTCTGCTATGGGTTACACCTAATATACAGTACATAATACTAGTCTAATACACAGCACATCCCACCTAATACTTACCGAAATTCTGAATTTCCGAACTGAACCGAACCAAATCGAACCAAATTGAGCCGAATTTATTCGAATCCGAATAAATCCGAAACGAATCCGAACCAAATTGATTCAAATTTTTCCGAATTCGAATCGATCCGAACCGAAATTCGGAAAAATCCGAATCGATCCAAACCGAACCAAATTTTTTCGACATGTACATGTCTAAATTTAACAGACTAACTGGATACAAGTTTATATATATATATATATATATATATATATATATATATATATATATATATATACACAAAAACAGAGACCGCACTCTTAGGACTTATTTTCACCACCACTGTGGACTTTAATCAATTAGTAACGTTTCAGGGTTACTAATTGATTAAAGTCCACAGTGGTGGTGAAAATAAGTCCTAAGAGTGCGGTCTCTGTTTTTGTGTATATTATCTTTATGCACTGCACCTAGGCACTATATTAACAACGGGAGTGCTTGGTGACCACAATTTGCTTTTATATATATATATATATATATATATACATATACACACACAGTATATATATTATAAATATAAAAAAATATTCTATGGAGTATGTAGAATTTTTTCATTATCTATAATAATTTTTAATAATTATTATCAATATTTTTTAATATTTATATTTAATATTTCAATAACGTGCCTTAAGATAACTACGTTTTTGTGTGCGCTAACCTAATACCGTGTTAGACCTACATTGCATTACACATATTTTACATTCCTATGTTCTTCAGATATTATTTATATTTATTTTTTATCTTTATTAAAAAATATATATTTTTATATCTAAATGTGATAATGTTAATGTAAAATATATATACACCTATATATCTATAGAAATAGATATATAGGTAAAGGTATATATATGACAGAGTGTGACAAAGTATGACAGTGTGT